>NW_026697666.1:0-28774 GCF_030435755.1 Ochotona princeps
AGTGTTTCCTTGATTGAATTAGCTCTCACACCAATATTTGCGTCTAGAGCCTTTGCATTGAGGGCTATCTGAAAACGGCTGTGGCGCTGAAGTTGCCTGTCAATGTGGAGTTGGTGGCATGTGAAACCCGCATGTGGAGCATTCGTTTGTGTGGGATGGTCTACCAGCTTAATTTCAGTCCTAGGCACTCAAAGGGCACTAAGCATAGAGTGTGAAAACTGAGTTTCCTTGAGAGCTGCTTGGAAGCCTGATGGTGTGTGAAGTTAGTGAGCCAAATGGAGTTGTTCTCCCACAAGAACCACTCCGCTGATCCTTCTTCAATATGCCCTTCACCAACATGCAGTGTTTCCTTGATTGAATTAGCTCTCACACCAATATTTGCGTCTAGAGCCTTTGCATTGAGGGCTATCTGAAAATGGCTGTGGCGCTGAAGTTGCCTGAGAATGTGGAGTTGGTGGCATGTGAAACCCGCATGTGGAGCATTCGTTTGTGTGGGATGCTCTACCAGGTTCATTCCTAGATAATGCACTCAAAGGGCACTAAGCATAGAGTGTGAAAACTGAGTTACCTTGAGAGCTGCTTGGAAGCCTGATGGTGTGTGAAGTTAGTGAGCCAAATGGAGTTGTTCTCCCACAAGAACCACTCGGCTGATCCTTCTTCAATATGCCCTTCACCAACATGCAGTGTTTCCTTGATTGAATTAGCTCTCACACCAATATTTGCGTCTAGAGCCTTTGCATTGAGGGCTATCTGAAAATGGCTGTGGCGCTGAAGTTGCCTGAGAATGTGGAGTTGGTGGCATGTGAAACCCGCATGTGGAGCATTCGTTTGTGTGGGATGCTCTACCAGGTTCATTCCTAGATAATGCACTCAAAGGGCACTAAGCATAGAGTGTGAAAACTGAGTTACCTTGAGAGCTGCTTGGAAGCCTGATGGTGTGTGAAGTTAGTGAGCCAAATGGAGTTGTTCTCCCACAAGAACCACTCGGCTGATCCTTCTTCAATATGCCCTTCACCAACATGCAGTGTTTCCTTGATTGAATTAGCTCTCACACCAATATTTGCGTCTAGAGCCTTTGCCTTGAGGGCTATCTGAAAATGGCTGTGGCGCTGAAGTTGCCTGTGAATGTGGAGTTGGTGGCATGTGAAACCCGCATGTGGAGCATTTGTTTGTGTGGGATGCTCTACCAGGTTCATTCCTAGATAATGCACTCAAAGGGCACTAAGCATAGACTGTGTAAACTGAGTTTCCTTGAGAGCTGCTTGGAAGCCTGATGGTGTGTGAAGTTAGTGAGCCAAATGGAGTTGTTCTCCCACAAGAACCACTCGGCTGATACTTCTTCAATATGCCCTTCACCAACATGCAGTGTTTCCTTGATTGAATTAGCTCTCACACCAATATTTGCGTCTAGAGCCTTTGCCTTGAGGGCTATTTGAAAACGGCTGTGGCGCTGAAGTTGCCTGTCAATGTGGAGTTGGTGGCATGTGAAACCCCATGTGGAGCATTTGTTTGTGTGGGATGCTCTACCAGGTTCATTCCTAGATAATGCACTCAAAGGGCACTAAGCATAGACTGTGTAAACTGAGTTTCCTTGAGAGCTGCTTGGAAGCCTGATGGTGTGTGAAGTTAGTCAGCCAAATGGAGTTGTTTTCCCACAAGAACCACTCGGCTGATCCTTCTTCAATATGCCCTTCACCAACATGCAGTGTTTCCTTGATTGAATTAGCTCTCACACTAATATTTGCGTCTAGAGCCTTTGCATTGAGGGCTATCTGAAAACGGCTGTGGCGCTGAAGTTGCCTGTGAATGTGGAGTTGGTGGCATGTGAAACCCGCATGTGGAGCATTCGTTTGTGTGGGATGCTCTACCAGCTTCATTCCTAGATAATGCACTCAAAGGGCACTAAGCATAGAGTGTGAAAACTGAGTTTCCTTGAGAGCTGCTTGGAAGCCTGATGGTGTGTGAAGTTAGTGAGCCAAATGGAGTTGTTCTCCCACAAGAACCACTCGGCTGATCCTTCTTCAATATGCCCTTCACCAACATGCAGTGTTTCCTTGATTGAATTAGCTCTCACACCAATATTTGCGTCTAGAGCCTTTGCCTTGAGGGCTATCTGAAAACGGCTGTGGCGCTGAAGTTGCCTGTGAATGTGGAGTTGGTGGCATGTGAAACCCGCATGTGGAGCATTCGTTTGTGTGGGATGCTCTACCAGGTTCATTCCTAGATAATGCACTCAAAGGGCACTAAGCATAGAGTGTGAAAACTGAGTTTCCTTGAGAGCTGCTTGGAAGCCTGATGGTGTGTGAAGTTAGTGAGCCAAATGGAGTTGTTCTCCCACAAGAACCACTCGGCTGATCCTTCTTCAATATGCCCTTCACCAACATGCAGTGTTTCCTTGATTGAATTAGCTCTCACACCAATATTTGCGTCTAGAGCCTTTGCATTGAGGGCTATCTGAAAACGGCTGTGGCGCTGAAGTTGCCTGTGAATGTGGAGTTGGTGGCATGTGAAACCCGCATGTGGAGCATTTGTTTGTGTGGGATGCTCTACCAGGTTCATTCCTAGATAATGCACTCAAAGGGCACTAAGCATAGACTGTGTAAACTGAGTTTCCTTGAGAGCTGCTTGGAAGCCTGATGGTGTGTGAAGTTAGTGAGCCAAATGGAGTTGTTCTCCCACAAGAACCACTCGGCTGATCCTTCTTCAATATGCCCTTCACCAACATGCAGTGTTTCCTTGATTGAATTAGCTCTCACACCAATATTTGCGTCTAGAGCCTTTGCCTTGAGGGCTATCTGAAAACGGCTGTGGCGCTGAAGTTGCCTGAGAATGTGGAGTTGGTGGCATGTGAAACCCGCATGTGGAGCATTCGTTTGTGTGGAATGCTCTACCAGCTTAATTTCAGTCCTAGGGACTCAAAGGGCACTAAGCATAGAGTGTGAAAACTGAGTTTCCTTGAGAGCTGCTTGGAAGCCTGATGGTGTGTGAAGTTAGTGAGCCAAATGGAGTTGTTCTCCGACAAGAACCACTCGGCTGATCCTTCTTCAATATGCCCTTCACCAACATGCAGTGTTTCCTTGATTGAATTAGCTCTCACACCAATATTTGCGTCTAGAGCCTTTGCATTGAGGGCTATCTGAAAACGGCTGTGGCGTTGAAGTTGCCTGTGAATGTGGAGTTGGTGGCATGTGAAACCCGCATGTGGAGCATTCGTTTGTGTGGGATGCTCTACCAGCTTAATTTCAGTCCTAGGTACTCAAAGGGCACTAAGCATAGAGTGTGAAAACTGAGTTTCCTTGAGAGCTGCTTGGAAGCCTGATGGTGTGTGAAGTTAGTGAGTCAAATGGAGTTGTTCTATCACAAGAACCACTCGGCTGATCATTCTTCAATATGCCCTTCACCAACATGCAGTGTTTCCTTGATTGAATTAGCTCTCACACCAATATTTGCGTCTAGAGCCTTTGCATTGAGGGCTATCTGAAAACGGCTGTGGCGCTGAAGTTGCCTGTGAATGTGGAGTTGGTGGCATGTGAAACCCGCATGTGGAGCATTCGTTTGTGTGGGATGGTCTTCCAGCTTAATTTCAGTACTAGGCACTCAAAAGGCACTAAGCATAGAGTGTGAAAACTGAGTTTCCTTGAGAGCTGCTTGGAAGCATGATGGTGTGTGAAGTTAGTGAGCCAAATGGAGTTGTTCTCCCACAAGAACCACTCGGCTGATCCTTCTTCAATATGCCCTTCACCAACATGCAGTGTTTCCTTGATTGAATTAGCTCTCACACCAATATTTGCGTCTAGAGCCTTTGCATTGAGGGCTATCTGAAAACGGCTGTGGCGCTGAAGTTACCTGTGAATGTGGAGTTGGTGGCATGTGAAACCCGCATGTGGAGCATTCGTTTGTGTGGGATGCTCTACCAGGTTCATTCCTAGATAATGCACTCAAAGGGCACTAAGCATAGAGTGTGAAAACTGAGTTTCCTTGAGAGCTGCTTGGAAGCCTGATGGTGTGTGAAGTTAGTGAGCCAAATGGAGTTGTTCTCCCACAAGAACCACTTGGCTGATCCTTCTTCAATATGCCCTTCACCAACATGCAGTGTTTCCTTGATTGAATTAGCTCTCACACCAATATTTGCGTCTAGAGCCTTTGCATTGAGGGCTATCTGAAAACGGCTGTGGCGCTGAAGTTGCCTGTGAATGTGGAGTTGGTGGCATGTGAAACCCGCATGTGGAGCATTCGTTTGTGTGGGATGCTCTACCAGGTTCATTCCTAGATAATGCACTCAAAGGGCACTAAGCATAGAGTGTGAAAACTGAGTTTCCTTGAGAGCTGCTTGGAAGCCTGATGGTGTGTGAAGTTAGTGAGCCAAATGGAGTTGTTCTCCCACAAGAACCACTCGGCTGATCCTTCTTCAATATGCCCTTCACCAACATGCAGTGTTTCCTTGATTGAATTAGCTCTCACACCAATATTTGCGTCTAGAGCCTTTGCATTGAGGGCTATCTGAAAACGGCTGTGGCGCTGAAGTTGCCTGTCAATGTGGAGTTGGTGGCATGTGAAACCCGCATGTGGAGCATTCGTTTGTGTGGGATGGTCTACCAGCTTAATTTCAGTCCTAGGCACTCAAAGGGCACTAAGCATAGAGTGTGAAAACTGAGTTTCCTTGAGAGCTGCTTGGAAGCCTGATGGTGTGTGAAGTTAGTGAGCCAAATGGAGTTGTTCTCCCACAAGAACCACTCGGCTGATCCTTCTTCAATATGCCCTTCACCAACATGCAGTGTTTCCTTGATTGAATTAGCTCTCACACCAATATTTGCGTCTAGAGCCTTTGCATTGAGGGCTATCTGAAAACGGCTGTGGCGCTGAAGTTGCCTGTCAATGTGGAGTTGGTGGCATGTGAAACCCGCATGTGGAGCATTTGTTTGTGTGGGATGCTCTACCAGGTTCATTCCTAGATAATGCCCTCAAAGGGCACTAAGCATAGACTGTGTAAACTGAGTTTCCTTGAGAGCTGCTTGGAAGCCTGATGGTGTGTGAAGTTAGTGAGCCAAATGGAGTTGTTCTCCCACAAGAACCACTCGGCTGATCCTTCTTCAATATGCCCTTCACCAACATGCAGTGTTTCCTTGATTGAATTAGCTCTCACACCAATATTTGCGTCTAGAGCCTTTGCATTGAGGGCTATCTGAAAACGGCTGTGGCGCTGAAGTTGCCTGTCAATGTGGAGTTGGTGGAATGTGAAACCCGCATGTGGAGCATTCGTTTGTGTGGGATGCTCTACAAGGTTCATTCCTAGATAATGCACTCAAAGGGCACTAAGCATAGAGTGTGAAAACTGAGTTTCCTTGAGAGCTGCTTGGAAGAATGATGGTGTGTGAATTTAGTGAGCCAAATGGAGTTGTTCTCCCACAAGAACCACTCGGCTGATCCTTCTTCAATATGCCCTTCACCAACATGCAGTGTTTCCTTGATTGAATTAGCTCTCACACCAATATTTGCGTCTAGAGCCTTTGCATTGAGGGCTATCTGAAAACGGCTGTGGCGCTGAAGTTGCCTGAGAATGTGGAGTTGGTGGCATTTGAAACCCGCATGTGGAGCATTCGTTTGTGTGGGATGCTCTGCCAGGTTCATTCCTAGATAATGCACTCAAAGGGCACTAAGCATAGAGTGTGAAAACTGAGTTTCCTTGAGAGCTGCTTGGAAGCCTAATGGTGTGTGAAGTTAGTGAGCCAAATGGAGTTGTTCTCCCACAAGAACCACTCGGCTGATCCTTCTTCAATATGCCCTTCACCAACATGCAGTGTTTCCTTGGTTGAATTAGCTGTAACACCAATATTTGCGTCTAGAGCCTTTGCCTTGAGGGCTATCTGAAAACGGCTGTGGCGCTGAAGTTGCCTGAGAATGTGGAGTTGGTGGCATGTGAAACCCGCATGTGGAGCATTCGTTTGTGTGGCATGCTCACCAAGCTTCATTTCACTCCTAGGCACTCAAAGGGCACTAAGCATAGACTAGCTAGAGTGAAACTGAGTTTCCTTGAGAGCTGCTTGGAAGCCTGATGGTGTGTGAATTTGGTGAGCCAAATGGAGTTGTTCTCCCACAAGAACCACTCGGCTGATCCTTCTTCAATATGCCCTTCACCAACATGCAGTGTTTCCTTGATTGAATTAGCTCTCACACCAATATTTGCGTCTAGAGCCTTTGCATTGAGGGCTATCTGAAAACGGCTGTGGCGCTGAAGTTGCCTGAGAATGTGGAGTTGGTGGCATGTGAAACCCGCATGTGGAGCATTTGTTTGTGTGGGATGCTCTACCAGGTTCATTCCTAGATAATGCACTCAAAGGGCACTAAGCATAGAGTGTGAAAACTGAGTTTCCTTGAGAGCTGTTTGGAAGCCTGATGGTGTGTGAAGTTAGTGAGCCAAATGGAGTTGTTTTCCCACAAGAACCACTCGGCTGATCCTTTTTCTTTTCTTTTTTTTTTTAATTTTATTTTAAGTTCATTAATTACATTGTATTATGTGACACAGTTTCATAGGTACTGGGATTCTCCCCACCCCTCCCCAAACCCTCCCACCATGGTGGATTCCTCCACCTTGTTGCATAACCACAGTTCAAGTTCAGTTGAGATTCCCCCATTGCAAGCATATACCAAACACAGAGTCCAGCATCTTATTGTCTAGTCAAGTTCAACGGCTTCTTAAGTATCCCCTCTCTGGTCTGAAGACAGAGCCAGCAGAGTATCATCCCAATCAATTAAAAGCTCCAACATACCATCAGCAAAAATTTACATCATTATGGAATTAATTGACATAGTAATGAGTAACCAATATGGTAAAAGTAAATGCGATTTCTTATCCACCTTCTGTGACCACCTCATTGACATTTCAATTTTGGTTTATACACAACATATAACATTCATAACATAACTTGTTATACATAACATCATCTTAAATTAAGGCAAACATGTGGTATTTAACCTTTTGGGATTGGCTCATTTCCCTCAGCATTATGGTTTCCAGTTTGGCCCATTTGGCCACAAAGAACTGCATTTTGTTTTTTTTAATAGCTGAGTAGTATTCCATGGAGTAGATGAACCATAGCTTTCTTATCCAATCCTCTGTTGATGGGCATTTTGGCTGCTTCCATGTTTTTGCAATTACTGATTGTGCTGCTATGAACATAGGAGTGCATGTTGGTTTCTCATAAAACAAGTGTTCTGGATATATTCCTAGGAGTGCTATTGCTGGGTCATACGGTATGTTGTATTTGAGTTGTTTGAATGTTCTCCATACTGATTTCCATAGAGGCTGTACCAGCCTGCAGCCCCACCAGCAGTGGAGTAGGGTTCCCTTTTCCCCGCAACCTCGCCAACAAGTGTTGTTGGTGCTTTTATTCATGTGGGCCAGTCTTACTGGCGTTAGGTGGTACCTCATTGATGTTTTAATTTGGATTTCCCTTATTGCCAGGGAGCTTGAGCTTTTTTTCATATGTTTATTTGCCATTTGGGTTTGTTCCTTTGTGAAGTGTTTGCCCATTTCCCGTGCCCATTTCTTGAGTGGCTTGTTTGTTTTGACATTTTGGTTGTTTTGTAGCTCTTTGTATATTCTGGAGATCAGCCCTCTATCACCTAAGTCGTGTGCGAAGATCTTCTCCCATTCTGTGGGTTGCCTTTTTACTTTGTTGATTGTTTCTCTAGCTGTACAGAAGCTTCTTAGTTTGATGAGGTCCCACTTGTTTATTTTGGTCTTGATTTCTACTGCATTTGGAGTCTTTTTTAGGAAGTGAGGGCCTACCCCTAAGTGTTCCAGTGTGTTTCCAACATTTTCTTCCAAAAGTTTGAAGGTTTCTGGATGTAGGTTTAAATCTTTTATCCATTTGGATTTGATCTTAGTATATGGTGAGAGATGTGGGTCTATCTTTTTGTTTCTGCAGGCTATCAACCAGTTGTCCCAACAGCATTTATTGAACAGACCTTCCCATTTGCCTGGGTTGTCGTTTGTCTTTTTGTCATAGATTATTTGGCTGTATTTGTGTGGGTTCCCATCTGGTGTTTCTATTCTGCTCCATTGATCTTCTTCTCTATTTTTTTGCCAGTACCAGGCTGTTTTGATAACCACTGCCCTATAGTATGTCCAGAGGTCTGGGACTGTGATTCCCCCTGCTAACTTCCTGTTCTTGAGAATGGTTCTAGCTATTCGTGGTTTTTTTTGTGTTTCCAAATGAACCTTTGAATCATTGTTTCCAGATCTGTGAAGAATGTTTTGGGCAATTTGATTGGGATTGCGTTGAATGTATATATTGCCTTTGGCAGTATAGACGTTTTAATGATATTGATTTTACCTATCCAGGAGCATGGGATGTTACTCCATCTTTCTAGATCTTGTTCAATTTCTTTTTTAAGTAGTTTGTAGTTTTCCTCAAATAGGTCTCCAACATTTTTGGTTAGGTTAATTCCCAGATACTTCATGCTTTCCTTTGTTACTTTGAATGGTATCTTGCTGGTTAGATCTTTTTCCAACTTGGGGCTGTTAGCATACACTATGGCTGTTGATTTTTGTTCATTAATTTTGTACCCTGCCACTCTACCGAACTCTCGTATAAGTTCTAGTAGTCTCTGTGTTGAGCCTTTTGGCTCTTCCATATAAAGAATCATGTCATCTGCATATAGTGAAAGCTTGACTTCTTCATTTCCCATTTGGATTCCTTTGATTTCTTTTTCTTGTCTTATTGCCTCAGCGAGTACCTCTAGAACTATGTTGAATAGCAGCGGAGAAAGCGGACATCCCTGTCTTGTTCCAGATCTCAGTGGGAAGGGTTCCAGTTTTTCTCCATTCAGTATGATGCTGGCATTGGGTTTTTCATATATTGCTTTGATTATGTTGTGGATTTTTCCATCTATGCCTACCTTGGTTAGGGTCTTTAGCAGGAAGTTGTGCTGGATTTTGTCGAAAGCTTTTTCTGCATCTATTGATACTATCATGTGATTCTTGTTTTTCAGTTTTTGGATGTGGTGTATCACATTTATGGATTTGCGAATGTTGAACCATCCCTGCATTCCAGGGATGAATCCTACTTGATCTGGATGAATGATCTGTCTGATGTGTTTTTGAATTCTGTTGGCTAGGATTTTGTTGAGAATCTTAGCATCAATGTTCATCAAAGAGATAGGTCTGTAGTTTTCCTTCTCTGTAGGATCTCTGCCCGGTTTTGGGATTAAGGTAATGTTGGCTTCATAGAATGAGTTTGGAAGGGTTGCTTCCTTTTCTATTGTTTTGAAGAGTTTGTAGAGGATTGGGGTTAGTTCTGTTCGGAATGTTTTGTAGCATTCTGGAGTGAAGCCGTCTGGGCCTGGGCTTTTCTTTGTTGGGAGGTCTTTAATCACTGATTCAATCTCTGCTTCAGTTATGGGTTTGTTCAGGTTGATTGTTGCCTCTGGGCTAAGTTTTGGCAGGTTGTGTGAGTCTAAGAACTTTTCCATTTCTTGGTGGTCTTCTGATTTGTTGGAGTACAGTGCTTTGTAGTAATTTCTGATTATGTTCTTAATGGTTGTAATGTCTGTTGTTATGTTGCCTTTTTCATCTTTGATGCTGTTAATTCTTGCTTTCTCTTGTTTTTTCTTTGTCAGCAAGGGAATCCTTGATATAGAGAACAAAATTGAAAGCCTAACCAACAGAATGAACACAGCAGAAGACAGAATATCAGAATTGGAAGACAATCAGAATGAAAGGCAGCAGCTCATCAAACAGTTGGAGACAAATCTAGAGAAAGCCAATAGGTCCATACAGGAAATGAAAGACAACCTCAAAAAATCAAATATTAGAATAATAGGCCTTCCCGAAGGAGTGGAAAAGGAGACAGGCTTGCAACGGGTGCTCAATGAGATAATACAGGAGAACTTCCAGAATACTGGAAATATAAATCTAGCACAAATCCAGGAAGGACAAAGAACCCCCAGTAGATACGACCCAAACAAATCGTCTCCCAGACATGTGGTCCTCAAGCTACCTTCAAGTGAATACAAGGAAACCATTCTAAGACAAGTAAGAAAAAAGGATAAGATTACTTTCAGGGGAAGGGAAATTAGGATCACAGCCGACCTATCAGAAGAAACGCTCCAAGCAAGGAGAGAATGGGGTAAAACCTATCAAATCCTGAAACAAAACAACTGCCAACCAAGAATAATGTACCCAGCAAAGCTCTCATTTATATTTGAGAATGAAATCAAATACTTCAACAGTAAAGAGAAACTCGAAGAATACATCAACACGAAACCAGCTCTGGAAAATCTCCTCAGGAAGGTGCTAAACCCAGAAAGAAAAAATACAAACCAAAATCAAAGATGGCAAATGGGAAGACCTCCCCACTAAAATCCATACAAGAAAAGTCAACCAACCAAAAACTCTAATAGTCGCAAATACACACTTGCACACTTACACTCATGGCAGCCCAAAACCAATTCCTCTCAATATTATCTCTAAACACAAATGGCTTAAACTCACCAATCAAAAGGCATAGATTAACGGAATGGATCATCAAACAGCACCCAACTATATGTTGCCTACAAGAGACACATCTAACCAGAAAATCCTGTAAGAAATTTAAAGTGAAAGGATGGAAAAAGACATTTCATGCCAATGGACGAGAAAAAAAGGCTGGTGTAGCTGTTCTAATCTCAGATGACCTAGACTTCAAGCTGACAGACATCAAAAAGGACAGAGAAGGACATTATATATTGGTGAAAGGACTGATCCATCAAGAAGTAATTACAATCGTGAACATATATGCACCTAATTCCAATGCGCCTAGCTTCGTGAAGCAACTACTTACAGACTTAAGGGGAGACATAGATACACACACAATAATAGTGGGCGATCTTAACACCCCGCTAACAACTATAGACAGATCAACAAAACAAAAACTCAACAAAGAAACAACAGAGCTCGTACAAACATTAGAACAACTGGACTTGGTAGACATTTATAGAATTTTTTATCCTAACACCACAGATTATACATTTTTTTCAGCAGTACATGGCACCTTCTCCAGGATCGACCACATGATAGGACACAAAGCAAATCTAAATAACTTCAAAAAGATAGAAATCATACCATGTACCCTCTCAGACCACCACGGAATGAAACTGGAAATCAGCAATTCAAAATGCCCAAGGAAATATAGAAACTCTTGGAGGTTGAACAATATGCTATTGAACGAACAATGGGTCAGGGAAGATATTAAAGATGAGATCAAAAAATTTATGGGAACCAATGAAAACTCTGATACAACATTCCAAAACTTGTGGGACACTGCCAAGGCAGTGTTACGGGGTAAACTCATCGCAATTGGAGCTCATGTCAAGGCCCAAGAGAGGCGCCAAATACAGGAACTAACCACACACCTCCAGGAATTGGAAAAGCAGCAGCAGATGAGCCCCACACACAACAGGAAACAACAAATCATCAAAACAAGGGAGGAAATCAACCAGATAGAAATAAAAAAAAACATACACAAAATCAACAAATCAAAAAGCTGGTTTTTTGAAATGATCCTTTTTCAATATGCCATTCACCAACATGCAGTGATTCCTTGATTGAATTAGCTCTCACACAATATTTGCGTCTAGAGCCTTTGCATTGAGGGCTATCTGATAACGGCTGTGGTGCTGAAGTTGCCTGAGAATGTGGAGTTGCTGGCATGTGAAAACCGCATGTGGAGCATTCGTTTGTGTGGGATGCTCTACCAGGTTCATTCCTAGATAATGCACTCAAAGGGCACTAAGCATAGAGTGTGAAAACTGAGTTTCCTTGAGAGCTGCTTGGAAGCCTGATGGTGTGTGAAGTTAGTGAGCCAAATGGAGTTGTTCTCCCACAAGAACCACTCGGCTGATCCTTCTTCAATATGCCCTTCACCAACATGCAGTGTTTCCTTGATTGAATTAGCTCTCACACCAATATTTGCGTCTAGAGCCTTTGCATTGAGGGCTATCTGAAAACGGCTGTGGCGCTGAAGTTGCCTGTGAATGTGGAGTTGGTGGCTTGTGAAACCCGCATGTGGAGCATTCGTTTGTGTGGGATGCTCTACCAGGTTCATTCCTAGATAATGCACTCAAAGGGCACTAAGCATAGAGTGTGAAAACTGAGTTTCCTTGAGAGCTGCTTGGAAGCCTGATGGTGTGTGAAGTTAGTGAGCCAAATGGAGTTGTTCTCCCACAAGAACCACTCGGCTGATCCTTCTTTAATATGCCCTTCACCAACATGCAGTGTTTCCTTGATTGAATTAGCTCTCACACCAATATTTGCGTCTAGAGCCTTTGCATTGAGGGCTATCTGAAAACGGCTGTGGCGCTGAAGTTGCCTGAGAATGTGGAGTTGGTGGCATGTGAAACCCGCATGTGGAGCATTCGTTTGTGTGGCATGCTCACCAAGCTTCATTTCAGTCCTAGGCACTCAAAGGGCACTAAGCATAGAGTGTGAAAACTGAGTTTCCTTGAGAGCTGCTTGGAAGCCTGATGGTGTGTGAAGTTAGTGAGCCAAATGGAGTTGTTCTCCCACAAGAACCACTCGGCTGATCCTTCTCCAATATGCCCTTCACCAACATGCAGTGTTTCCTTGGTTGAATTAGCTCTCACACCAATATTTGCGTCTAGAGCCTTTGCATTGAGGGCTATCTGAAAACGGCTGTGGCGCTGAAGTTGCCTGTCAATGTGGAGTTGGTGGCATGTGAAACCCGCATGTGGAGCATTTGTTTGTGTGGGATGCTCTACCAGGTTCATTCCTAGATAATGCACTCAAAGGGCACTAAGCATAGAGTGTGAAAACTGAGTTTCCTTGAGAGCTGCTTGGAAGCCTGATGGTGTGTGAAGTTAGTGAGCCAAATGGAGTTGTTCTCCCACAAGAACCACTCGGCTGATCCTTCTTCAATATGCCCTTCACCAACATGCAGTGTTTCCTTGATTGAATTAGCTCTCACACCAATATTTGCGTCTAGAGCCTTTGCATTGAGGGCTATCTGAAAACAGCTGTGGCGCTGAAGTTGCCTGAGAATGTCGAGTTGGTGGCTTGTGAAACCCGCATGTGGAGCATTCGTTTGTGTGGGATGCTTTACCAGGTTCATTCCTAGATAATGCACTCAAAGGGCACTAAGCATAGAGTGTGAAAACTGAGTTTCCTTGAGAGCTGCTTGGAAGCCTGATGGTGTGTGAAGTTAGTGAGCCAAATGGAGTTGTTCTCCCACAAGAACCACTCGGCTGATCCTTCTTCAATATGCCCTTCACCAACATGCAGTGTTTCCTTGATTGAATTAGCTCTCACACCAATATTTGCGTCTAGAGCCTTTGCATTGAGGGCTATCTGAAAACGGCTGTGGCGCTGAAGTTGCCTGAGAATGTGGAGTTGGTGGCATGTGAAACCCGCATGTGGAGCATTCGTTTGTGTGGGATGCTCTACCAGGTTCATTCCTAGATAATGCACTCAAAGGGCACTAAGCATAGAGTGTGAAAACTGAGATTCCTTGAGAGCTGCTTGGAAGCCTGATGGTGTGTGAAGTTAGTGAGCCAAATGGAGTTGTTCTCCCACAAGAACCACTCGGCTGATCCTTCTTCAATATGCCCTTCACCAACATGCAGTGTTTCCTTGATTGAATTAGCTCTCACACCAATATTTGCGTCTAGAGCCTTTGCATTGAGGGCTATCTGAAAACGGCTGTGGCGCTGAAGTTGCCTGTGAATGTGGAGTTGGTGGCATGTGAAACCCGCATGTGGAGCATTCGTTTGTGTGGGATGCTCTACCAGCTGAATTTCAGTCCTAGGCACTCAAAGGGCACTAAGCATAGAGTGTGAAAACTGAGTTTCCTTGAGAGCTGCTTAGAAGCCTGATGGTGTGTGAAGTTAGTGAGCCAAATGGAGTTGTTCTCCCACAAGAACCACTCGGCTGATCCTTCTTCAATATGCCCTTCACCAACATGCAGTGTTTCCTTGATTGAATTAGCTCTCACACCAATATTTGCGTCTAGAGCCTTTGCATTGAGGGCTATCTGAAAACGGCTGTGGCGCTGAAGTTGCCTGAGAATGTGGAGTTGGTGGCATGTGAAACCCGCATGTGGAGCATTCGTTTGTGTGGGATGCTCTACCAGGTTCATTCCTAGATAATGCACTCAAAGGGCACTAAGCATAGAGTGTGAAAACTGAGTTTCCTTGAGAGCTGCTTGGAAGCCTGATGGTGTGTGAAGTTAGTGAGCCAAATGGAGTTGTTCTCCCACAAGAACCACTCGGCTGATCCTTCTTCAATATGCCCTTCACCAACATGCAGTGTTTCCTTGATTGAATTAGCTCTCACACCAATATTTGCGTCTAGAGCCTTTGCATTGAGGGCTATCTGAAAACGGCTGTGGCGCTGAAGTTGCCTGAGAATGTGGAGTTGGTGGCATGTGAAACCCGCATGTGGAGCATTCGTTTGTGTGGCATGCTCACCAAGCATCATTTCAGTCCTAGGCACTCAAAGGGCACTAAGCATAGAGTGTGAAAACTGAGTTTCCTTGAGAGCTGCTTGGAAGCCTGATGGTGTGTGAAGTTAGTGAGCCAAATGGAGTTGTTCTCCCACAAGAACCACTCGGCTGATCCTTCTCCAATATGCCCTTCACCAACATGCAGTGTTTCCTTGATTGAATTAGCTCTCACACCAATATTTGCGTCTAGAGCCTTTGCATTGAGGGCTATCTGAAAACGGCTGTGGCGCTGAAGTTGCCAGTCAATGTGGAGTTGGTGGCATGTGAAACCCGCATGTGGAGCATTCGTTTGTGTGGGATGCTCTACCAGGTTCATTCCTAGATAATGCACTCAAAGGGCACTAAGCATAGAGTGTGAAAACTGAGTTTCCTTGAGAGCTGCTTGGAAGCCTGATGGTGTGTGAAGTTAGTGAGCCAAATGGAGTTGTTCTCCCACAAGAACCACTCGGCTGATCCTTCTTCAATATGCCCTTCACCAACATGCAGTGTTTCCTTGATTGAATTAGCTCTCACACCAATATTTGTGTCTAGAGCCTTTGCCTTGAGGGCTATCTGAAAACGGCTGTGGCGCTGAAGTTGCCTGTGAATGTGGAGTTGGTGGCATGTGAAACCCGCATGTGGAGCATTCGTTTGTGTGGGATGGTCTACCAGCTGAATTTCAGTCCTAGGCACTCAAAGGGCACTAAGCATAGAGTGTGAAAACTGAGTTTCCTTGAGAGCTGCTTAGAAGCCTGATGGTGTGTGAAGTTAGTGAGCCAAATGGAGTTGTTCTCCCACAAGAACCACTCGGCTGATCCTTCTTCAATATGCCCTTCACCAACATGCAGTGTTTCCTTGATTGAATTAGCTCTCACACCAATATTTGCGTCTAGAGCCTTTGCATTGAGGGCTATCTGAAAACGGCTGTGGCGCTGAAGTTGCCTGTGAATGTGGAGTTGGTGGCATGTGAAACCCGCATGTGGAGCATTCGTTTGTGTGGGATGGTCTACCAGCTGAATTTCAGTCCTAGGCACTCAAAGGGCACTAAGCATAGAGTGTGAAAACTGAGTTTCCTTGAGAGCTGCTTGGAAGCCTGATGGTGTGTGAAGTTAGTGAGCCAAATGGAGTTGTTCTCCCACAAGAACCACTCGGCTGATCCTTTTTCAATATGCCCTTCACCAACATGCAGTGTTTCCTTGATTGAATTAGCTCTCACACCAATATTTGCGTCTAGACCCTTTGCATTGAGGGCTATCTGAAAATGGCTGTGGCGCTGAAGTTGCCTGTGAATGTGGAGTTGGTGGCATGTGAAACCCGCATGTGGAGCATTCGTTTGTGTGGGATGCTCTACCAGGTTCATTCCTAGTTAATGCACTCAAAGGGCACTAAGCATAGAGTGTGAAAACTGAGTTGCCTTGAGAGCTGCTTGGAAGTCTGATGGTGTGTGAAGTTAGTGAGCCAAATGGAGTTGTTCTCCCACAAGAACCACTCGGCTGATCCTTCTTCAATATGCCCTTCACCAACATGCAGTGTTTCCTTGATTGAATTAGCTCTCACACCAATATTTGCGTCTAGAGCCTTTGCATTGAGGGCTATCTGAAAACGGCTGTGGTGCTGAAGTTGCCTGAGAATGTGGAGTTGGTGGCATGTGAAACCCGCATGTGGAGCATTCGTTTGTGTGGGATGCTCTACCAGGTTCATTCCTAGATAATGCACTCAAAGGGCACTAAGCATAGAGTGTGAAAACTGAGTTTCCTTGAGAGCTGCTTGGAAGCCTGATGGTGTGTGAAGTTAGTGAGCCAAATGGAGTTGTTCTCCCACAAGAACCACTCGGCTGATCCTTCTTCAATATGCCCTTCACCAACATGCAGTGTTTCCTTGATTGAATTAGCTCTCACACCAATATTTGCGTCTAGAGCCTTTGCATTGAGGGCTATCTGAAAACGGCTGTGGCGCTGAAGTTGCCTGAGAATGTGGAGTTGGTGGCATGTGAAACCCGCATGTGGAGCATTCGTTTGTGTGGCATGCTCACCAAGCTTCATTTCAGTCCTAGGCACTCAAAGGGCACTAAGCATAGAGTGTGAAAACTGAGTTTCCTTGAGAGCTGCTTGGAAGCCTGATGGTGTGTGAAGTTAGTGAGCCAAATGGAGTTGTTCTCCCACAAGAACCACTCGGCTGATCCTTCTCCAATATGCCCTTCACCAACATGCAGTGTTTCCTTGATTGAATTAGCTCTCACACCAATATTTGCGTCTAGAGCCTTTGCATTGAGGGCTATCTGAAAACGGCTGTGGCGCTGAAGTTGCCTGTCAATGTGGAGTTGGTGGCATGTGAAACCCGCATGTGGAGCATTCGTTTGTGTGGGATGCTCTACCAGGTTCATTCCTAGATAATGCACTCAAAGGGCACTAAGCATAGAGTGTGAAAACTGAGTTTCCTTGAGAGCTGCTTGGAAGCCTGATGGTGTGTGAAGTTAGTGAGCCAAATGGAGTTGTTCTCCCACAAGAACCACTCGGCTGATCCTTCTTCAATATGCCCTTCACCAACATGCAGTGTTTCCTTGATTGAATTAGCTCTCACACCAATATTTGTGTCTAGAGCCTTTGCCTTGAGGGCTATCTGAAAACGGCTGTGGCGCTGAAGTTGCCTGTGAATGTGGAGTTGGTGGCATGTGAAACCCGCATGTGGAGCATTCGTTTGTGTGGGATGCTCTACCAGCTGAATTTCAGTCCTAGGCACTCAAAGGGCACTAAGCATAGAGTGTGAAAACTGAGTTTCCTTGAGAGCTGCTTAGAAGCCTGATGGTGTGTGAAGTTAGTGAGCCAAATGGAGTTGTTCTCCCACAAGAACCACTCGGCTGATCCTTCTTCAATATGCCCTTCACCAACATGCAGTGTTTCCTTGATTGAATTAGCTCTCACACCAATATTTGCGTCTAGAGCCTTTGCATTGAGGGCTATCTGAAAACGGCTGTGGCGCTGAAGTTGCCTGTGAATGTGGAGTTGGTGGCATGTGAAACCCGCATGTGGAGCATTCGTTTGTGTGGGATGGTCTACCAGCTGAATTTCAGTCCTAGGCACTCAAAGGGCACTAAGCATAGAGTGTGAAAACTGAGTTTCCTTGAGAGCTGCTTGGAAGCCTGATGGTGTGTGAAGTTAGTGAGCCAAATGGAGTTGTTCTCCCACAAGAACCACTCGGCTGATCCTTTTTCAATATGCCCTTCACCAACATGCAGTGTTTCCTTGATTGAATTAGCTCTCACACCAATATTTGCGTCTAGATCCTTTGCATTGAGGGCTATCTGAAAATGGCTGTGGCGCTGAAGTTGCCTGTGAATGTGGAGTTGGTGGCATGTGAAACCCGCATGTGGAGCATTCGTTTGTGTGGGATGCTCTACCAGGTTCATTCCTAGTTAATGCACTCAAAGGGCACTAAGCATAGAGTGTGAAAACTGAGTTGCCTTGAGAGCTGCTTGGAAGTCTGATGGTGTGTGAAGTTAGTGAGCCAAATGGAGTTGTTCTCCCACAAGAACCACTCGGCTGATCCTTCTTCAATATGCCCTTCACCAACATGCAGTGTTTCCTTGATTGAATTAGCTCTCACACCAATATTTGCGTCTAGAGCCTTTGCATTGAGGGCTATCTGAAAACGGCTGTGGTGCTGAAGTTGCCTGAGAATGTGGAGTTGGTGGCATGTGAAACCCGCATGTGGAGCATTCGTTTGTGTGGGATGCTCTACCAGGTTCATTCCTAGATAATGCACTCAAAGGGCACTAAGCATAGAGTGTGAAAACTGAGTTTCCTTGAGAGCTGCTTGGAAGCCTGATGGTGTGTGAAGTTAGTGAGCCAAATGGAGTTGTTCTCCCACAAGAACCACTCGGCTGATCCTTCTTCAATATGCCCTTCACCAACATGCAGTGTTTCCTTGATTGAATTAGCTCTCACACCAATATTTGTGTCTAGAGCCTTTGCATTGAGGGCTATCTGAAAACGGCTGTGGCGCTGAAGTTGCCTGTGAATGTGGAGTTGGTGGCATGTGAAACCCGCATGTGGAGCATTTGTTTGTGTGGGATGCTCTACCAGGTTCATTCCTAGATAATGCACTCAAAGGGCACTAAGCATAGAGTGTGAAAACTGAGTTTCCTTGAGAGCTGCTTAGAAGCCTGATGGTGTGTGAAGTTAGTGAGCCAAATGGAGTTGTTCTCCCACAAGAACCACTCGGCTGATCCTTCTTCAATATGCCCTTCACCAACATGCAGTGTTTCCTTGATTGAATTAGCTCTCACACCAATATTTGCGTCTAGAGCCTTTGCATTGAGGGCTATCTGAAAACGGCTGTGGCGCTGAAGTTGCCTGTGAATGTGGAGTTGGTGGCATGTGAAACCCGCATGTGGAGCATTCGTTTGTGTGGGATGGTCTACCAGCTGAATTTCAGTCCTAGGCACTCAAAGGGCACTAAGCATAGAGTGTGAAAACTGAGTTTCCTTGAGAGCTGCTTGGAAGCCTGATGGTGTGTGAAGTTAGTGAGCCAAATGGAGTTGTTCTCCCACAAGAACCACTCGGCTGATCCTTTTTCAATATGCCCTTCACCAACATGCAGTGTTTCCTTGATTGAATTAGCTCTCACACCAATATTTGCGTCTAGATCCTTTGCATTGAGGGCTATCTGAAAATGGCTGTGGCGCTGAAGTTGCCTGTGAATGTGGAGTTGGTGGCATGTGAAACCCGCATGTGGAGCATTCGTTTGTGTGGGATGCTCTACCAGGTTCATTCCTAGTTAATGCACTCAAAGGGCACTAAGCATAGAGTGTGAAAACTGAGTTGCCTTGAGAGCTGCTTGGAAGTCTGATGGTGTGTGAAGTTAGTGAGCCAAATGGAGTTGTTCTCCCACAAGAACCACTCGGCTGATCCTTCTTCAATATGCCCTTCACCAACATGCAGTGTTTCCTTGATTGAATTAGCTCTCACACCAATATTTGCGTCTAGAGCCTTTGCATTGAGGGCTATCTGAAAACGGCTGTGGTGCTGAAGTTGCCTGAGAATGTGGAGTTGGTGGCATGTGAAACCCGCATGTGGAGCATTCGTTTGTGTGGGATGCTCTACCAGGTTCATTCCTAGATAATGCACTCAAAGGGCACTAAGCATAGAGTGTGAAAACTGAGTTTCCTTGAGAGCTGCTTGGAAGCCTGATGGTGTGTGAAGTTAGTGAGCCAAATGGAGTTGTTCTCCCACAAGAACCACTCGGCTGATCCTTCTTCAATATGCCCTTCACCAACATGCAGTGTTTCCTTGATTGAATTAGCTCTCACACCAATATTTGTGTCTAGAGCCTTTGCATTGAGGGCTATCTGAAAACGGCTGTGGCGCTGAAGTTGCCTGTGAATGTGGAGTTGGTGGCATGTGAAACCCGCATGTGGAGCATTTGTTTGTGTGGGATGCTCTACCAGGTTCATTCCTAGATAATGCACTCAAAGGGCACTAAGCATAGAGTGTGAAAACTGAGTTTCCTTGAGAGCTGCTTAGAAGCCTGATGGTGTGTGAAGTTAGTGAGCCAAATGGAGTTGTTCTCCCACAAGAACCACTCGGCTGATCCTTCTTCAATATGCCCTTCACCAACATGCAGTGTTTCCTTGATTGAATTAGCTCTCACACCAATATTTGCGTCTAGAGCCTTTGCATTGAGGGCTATCTGAAAATGGCTGTGGCGCTGAAGTTGCCTGTGAATGTGGAGTTGGTGGCATGTGAAACCCGCATGTGGAGCATTCGTTTGTGTGGGATGCTCTACCAGGTTCATTCCTAGTTAATGCACTCAAAGGGCACTAAGCATAGAGTGTGAAAACTGAGTTTCCTTGAGAGCTGCTTGGAAGTCTGATGGTGTGTGAAGTTAGTGAGCCAAATGGAGTTGTTCTCCCACAAGAACCACTCGGCTGATCCTTCTTCAATATGCCCTTCACCAACATGCAGTGTTTCCTTGATTGAATTAGCTCTCACACCAATATTTGCGTCTAGAGCCTTTGCATTGAGGGCTATCTGAAAACGGCTGTGGTGCTGAAGTTGCCTGAGAATGTGGAGTTGGTGGCATGTGAAACCCGCATGTGGAGCATTCGTTTGTGTGGGATGCTCTACCAGGTTCATTCCTAGATAATGCACTCAAAGGGCACTAAGCATAGAGTGTGAAAACTGAGTTTCCTTGAGAGCTGCTTGGAAGCCTGATGGTGTGTGAAGTTAGTGAGCCAAATGGAGTTGTTCTCCCACAAGAACCACTCGGCTGATCCTTCTTCAATATGCCCTTCACCAACATGCAGTGTTTCCTTGATTGAATTAGCTCTCACACCAATATTTGTGTCTAGAGCCTTTGCATTGAGGGCTATCTGAAAACGGCTGTGGCGCTGAAGTTGCCTGTGAATGTGGAGTTGGTGGCATGTGAAACCCGCATGTGGAGCATTTGTTTGTGTGGGATGCTCTACCAGGTTCATTCCTAGATAATGCACTCAAAGGGCACTAAGCATAGAGTGTGAAAACTGAGTTTCCTTGAGAGCTGCTTGGAAGCCTGATGGTGTGTGAAGTTAGTGAGCCAAATGGAGTTGTTCTCCCACAAGAACCACTCGGCTGATCCTTCTTCAATATGCCCTTCACCAACATGCAGTGTTTCCTTGATTGAATTAGCTCTCACACCAATATTTGCGTCTAGAGCCTTTGCATTGAGGGCTATCTGAAAACGGCTGTGGTGCTGAAGTTGCCTGAGAATGTGGAGTTGGTGGCATGTGAAACCCGCATGTGGAGCATTCGTTTGTGTGGGATGCTCTACCAGGTTCATTCCTAGATAATGCACTCAAAGGGCACTAAGCATAGAGTGTGAAAACTGAGTTTCCTTGAGAGCTGCTTAGAAGCCTGATGGTGTGTGAAGTTAGTGAGCCAAATGGAGTTGTTCTCCCACAAGAACCACTCGGCTGATCCTTCTTCAATATGCCCTTCACCAACATGCAGTGTTTCCTTGATTGAATTAGCTCTCACACCAATATTTGCGTCTAGAGCCTTTGCATTGAGGGCTATCTGAAAATGGCTGTGGCGCTGAAGTTGCCTGTGAATGTGGAGTTGGTGGCATGTGAAACCCGCATGTGGAGCATTCGTTTGTGTGGGATGCTCTACCAGGTTCATTCCTAGATAATGCACTCAAAGGGCACTAAGCATAGAGTGTGAAAACTGAGTTTCCTTGAGAGCTGCTTAGAAGCCTGATGGTGTGTGAAGTTAGTGAGCCAAATGGAGTTGTTCTCCCACAAGAACCACTCCGCTGATCCTTCTTCAATATGCCCTTCACCAACATGCAGTGTTTCCTTGATTGAATTAGCTCTCACACCAATATTTGCGTCTAGAGCCTTTGCATTGAGGGCTATCTGAAAACGGCTGTGGCGCTGAAGTTGCCTGTGAATGTGGAGTTGGTGGCATGTGAAACCCGCATGTGGAGCATTCGTTTGTGTGGGATGCTCTACCAGGTTCATTCCTAGATAATGCACTCAAAGGGCACTAAGCATAGAGTGTGAAAACTGAGTTTCCTTGAGAGCTGCTTGGAAGCCTGATGGTGTGTGAAGTTAGTGAGCCAAATGGAGTTGTTCTCCCACAAGAACCACTCGGCTGATCCTTCTTCAATATGCCCTACACCAACATGCAGTGTTTCCTTGATTGAATTAGCTCTCACACCAATATTTGCGTCTAGAGCCTTTGCATTGAGGGCTATCTGAAAACGGCTGTGGCGCTGAAGTTGCCTGAGAATGTGGAGTTGGTGGCATGTGAAACCCGCATGTGGAGCATTCGTTTGTGTGGGATGCTCTACCAGGTTCATTCCTAGATAATGCACTCAAAGGGCACTAAGCATAGAGTGTGAAAACTGAGTTTCCTTGAGAGCTGCTTGGAAGCCTGATGGTGTGTGAAGTTAGTGAGCCAAATGGAGTTGTTCTCCCACAAGAACCACTCGGCTGATCCTTCTTCAATATGCCCTTCACCAACATGCAGTGTTTCCTTGATTGAATTAGCTCTCACACCAATATTTGCGTCTAGAGCCTTTGCATTGAGGGCTATCTGAAAATGGCTGTGGCGCTGAAGTTGCCTGTGAATGTGGAGTTGGTGGCATGTGAAACCCGCATGTGGAGCATTCGTTTGTGTGGGATGCTCTACCAGGTTCATTCCTAGATAATGCACTCAAAGGGCACTAAGCATAGAGTGTGAAAACTGAGTTTCCTTGAGAGCTGCTTGGAAGCCTGATGGTGTGTGAAGTTAGTGAGCCAAATGGAGTTGTTCTCCCACAAGAACCACTCGGCTGATCCTTCTTCAATATGCCCTTCACCAACATGCAGTGTTTCCTTGGTTGAATTAGCTCTCACACCAATATTTGCGTCTAGAGCCTTTGCATTGAGGGCTATCTGAAAACGGCTGTGGCGCTGAAGTTGCCTGAGAATGTGGAGTTGGTGGCATGTGAAACCCGCATGTGGAGCATTCGTTTGTGTGGGATGCTCTACCAGGTTCATTCCTAGATAATGCACTCAAAGGGCACTAAGCATAGAGTGTGAAAACTGAGTTTCCTTGAGAGCTGCTTGGAAGCCTGATGGTGTGTGAAGTTAGTGAGCCAAATGGAGTTGTTCTCCCACAAGAACCACTCGGCTGATCCTTCTTCAATATGCCCTTCACCAACATGCAGTGTTTCCTTGATTGAATTAGCTCTCACACCAATATTTGCGTCTAGAGCCTTTGCATTGAGGGCTATCTGAAAATGGCTGTGGTGCTGAAGTTGCCTGAGAATGTGGAGTTGCTGGCATGTGAAACCCGCATGTGGAGCATTCGTTTGTGTGGGATGCTCTACCAGGTTCATTCCTAGATAATGCACTCAAAGGGCACTAAGCATAGAGTGTGAAAACTGAGTTTCCTTGAGAGCTGCTTGGAAGCCTGATGGTGTGTGAAGTTAGTGAGCCAAATGGAGTTGTTCTCCCACAAGAACCACTCGGCTGATCCTTCTTCAATATGCCCTTCACCAACATGCAGTGTTTCCTTGATTGAATTAGCTCTCACACCAATATTTGCGAATAGAGCCTTTGCATTGAGGGCTATCTGAAAATGGCTGTGGCGCTGAAGTTGCCTGAGAATGTCGGGTTGGTGGCATGTGAAACCCGCATGTGGAGCATTCGTTTGTGTGGGATGCTCTACCAGGTTCATTCCTAGATAATGCACTCAAAGGGCACTAAGCATAGAGTGTGAAAACTGAGTTTCCTTGAGAGCTGCTTAGAAGCCTGATGGTGTGTGAAGTTAGTGAGCCAAATGGAGTTGTTCTCCCACAAGAACCACTCGGCTGATCCTTCTTCAATATGCCCTTCACCAACATGCAGTGTTTCCTTGATTGAATTAGCTCTCACACCAATATTTGCGTCTAGAGCCTTTGCATTGAGGGCTATCTGAAAACGGCTGTGGCGCTGAAGTTGCCTGTGAATGTGGAGTTGGTGGCATGTGAAACCCGCATGTGGAGCATTCGTTTGTGTGGGATGCTCTACCAGGTTCATTCCTAGATAATGCACTCAAAGGGCACTAAGCATAGAGTGTGAAAACTGAGTTTCCTTGAGAGCTGCTTGGAAGCCTGATGGTGTGTGAAGTTAGTGAGCCAAATGGAGTTGTTCTCCCACAAGAACCACTCGGCTGATCATTCTTCAATATGCCCTTCACCAACATGCAGTGTTTCCTTGATTGAATTAGCTCTCACACCAATATTTGTGTCTAGAGCCTTTGCATTGAGGGCTATCGGAAAACGGCTGTGGCGCTGAAGTTGCCTGTGAATGTGGAGTTGGTGGCATGTGAAACCCGCATGTGGAGCATTCGTTTGTGTGGGATGCTCTACCAGGTTCATTCCTAGATAATGCACTCAAAGGGCACTAAGCATAGAGTGTGAAAACTGAGTTTCCTTGAGAGCTGCTTGGAAGCCTGATGGTGTGTGAAGTTAGTGAGCCAAATGGAGTTGTTCTCCCACAAGAACCACTCGGCTGATCCTTCTTCAATATGCCCTTCACCAACATGCAGTGTTTCCTTGATTGAATTAGCTCTCACACCAATATTTGCGTCTAGAGCCTTTGCATTGAGGGCTATCTGAAAACGGCTGTGGCGCTGAAGTTGCCTGAGAATGTGGAGTTGGTGGCATGTGAAACCCCCATGTGGAGCATTCGTTTGTGTGGGATGCTCTACCAGGTTCATTCCTAGATAATGCACTCAAAGGGCACTAAGCATAGAGTGTGAAAACTGAGTTTCCTTGAGAGCTGCTTGGAAGCCTGATGGTGTGTGAAGTTAGTGAGCCAAATGGAGTTGTTCTCCCACAAGAACCACTCGGCTGATCCTTCTTCAATATGCCCTTCACCAACATGCAGTGTTTCCTTGATTGAATTAGCTCTCACACCAATATTTGCGTCTAGAGCCTTTGCATTGAGGGCTATCTGAAAATGGCTGTGGCGCTGAAGTTGCCTGAGAATGTCGGGTTGGTGGCATGTGAAACCCGCATGTGGAGCATTCGTTTGTGTGGGATGCTCTACCAGGTTCATTCCTAGATAATGCACTCAAAGGGCACTAAGCATAGAGTGTGAAAACTGAGTTTCCTTGAGAGCTGCTTAGAAGTCTGATGGTGTGTGAAGTTAGTGAGCCAAATGGAGTTGTTCTCCCACAAGAACCACTCGGCTGATCCTTCTTCAATATGCCCTTCACCAACATGCAGTGTTTCCTTGATTGAATTAGCTCTCACACCAATATTTGCGTCTAGAGCCTTTGCATTGAGGGCTATCTGAAAATGGCTGTGGCGCTGAAGTTGCCTGAGAATGTGGAGTTGGTGGCATGTGAAACCCGCATGTGGAGCATTCGTTTGTGTGGGATGCTCTACCAGGTTCATTCCTAGATAACGCACTCAAAGGGCACTAAGCATAGAGTGTGAAAACTGAGTTTCCTTGAGAGCTGCTTGGAAGCCTGATGGTGTGTGAAGTTAGTGAGCCAAATGGAGTTGTTCTCCCACAAGAACCACTCGGCTGATCCTTCTTCAATATGCCCTTCACCAACATGCAGTGTTTCCTTGATTGAATTAGCTCTCACACCAATATTTGTGTCTAGAGCCTTTGCATTGAGGGCTATCTGAAAACGGCTGTGGCGCTGAAGTTGCCTGAGAATGTGGAGTTGGTGGCATGTGAAACCCGCATGTGGAGCATTCGTTTGTGTGGGATGCTCTACCAGGTTCATTCCTAGATAATGCACTCAAAGGGCACTAAGCATAGAGTGTGAAAACTGAGTTTCCTTGAGAGCTGCTTGGAAGCCTGATGGTGTGTGAAGTTAGTGAGCCAAATGGAGTTGTTCTCCCACAAGAACCACTCGGCTGATCCTTCTTCAATATGCCCTTCACCAACATGCAGTGTTTCCTTGATTGAATTAGCTCTCACACCAATATTTGCGAATAGAGCCTTTGCATTGAGGGCTATCTGAAAATGGCTGTGGCGCTGAAGTTGCCTGAGAATGTCGGGTTGGTGGCATGTGAAACCCGCATGTGGAGCATTCGTTTGTGTGGGATGCTCTACCAGGTTCATTCCTAGATAATGCACTCAAAGGGCACTAAGCATAGAGTGTGAAAACTGAGTTTCCTTGAGAGCTGCTTAGAAGCCTGATGGTGTGTGAAGTTAGTGAGCCAAATGGAGTTGTTCTCCCACAAGAACCACTCGGCTGATCCTTCTTCAATATGCCCTTCACCAACATGCAGTGTTTCCTTGATTGAATTAGCTCTCACACCAATATTTGCGTCTAGAGCCTTTGCATTGAGGGCTATCTGAAAACGGCTGTGGCGCTGAAGTTGCCTGTGAATGTGGAGTTGGTGGCATGTGAAACCCGCATGTGGAGCATTCGTTTGTGTGGGATGCTCTACCAGGTTCATTCCTAGATAATGCACTCAAAGGGCACTAAGCATAGAGTGTGAAAACTGAGTTTCCTTGAGAGCTGCTTGGAAGCCTGATGGTGTGTGAAGTTAGTGAGCCAAATGGAGTTGTTCTCCCACAAGAACCACTCGGCTGATCCTTCTTCAATATGCCCTTCACCAACATGCAGTGTTTCCTTGATTGAATTAGCTCTCACACCAATATTTGTGTCTAGAGCCTTTGCATTGAGGGCTATCGGAAAACGGCTGTGGCGCTGAAGTTGCCTGTGAATGTGGAGTTGGTGGCATGTGAAACCCGCATGTGGAGCATTCGTTTGTGTGGGATGCTCTACCAGGTTCATTCCTAGATAATGCACTCAAAGGGCACTAAGCATAGAGTGTGAAAACTGAGTTTCCTTGAGAGCTGCTTGGAAGCCTGATGGTGTGTGAAGTTAGTGAGCCAAATGGAGTTGTTCTCCCACAAGAACCACTCGGCTGATCCTTCTTCAATATGCCCTTCACCAACATGCAGTGTTTCCTTGATTGAATTAGCTCTCACACCAATATTTGCGTCTAGAGCCTTTGCATTGAGGGCTATCTGAAAACGGCTGTGGCGCTGAAGTTGCCTGAGAATGTGGAGTTGGTGGCATGTGAAACCCGCATGTGGAGCATTCGTTTGTGTGGGATGCTCTACCAGGTTCATTCCTAGATAATGCACTCAAAGGGCACTAAGCATAGAGTGTGAAAACTGAGTTTCCTTGAGAGCTGCTTGGAAGCCTGATGGTGTGTGAAGTTAGTGAGCCAAATGGAGTTGTTCTCCCACAAGAACCACTCGGCTGATCCTTCTTCAATATGCCCTTCACCAACATGCAGTGTTTCCTTGATTGAATTAGCTCTCACACCAATATTTGCGTCTAGAGCCTTTGCATTGAGGGCTATCTGAAAATGGCTGTGGCGCTGAAGTTGCCTGAGAATGTCGGGTTGGTGGCATGTGAAACCCGCATGTGGAGCATTCGTTTGTGTGGGATGCTCTACCAGGTTCATTCCTAGATAATGCACTCAAAGGGCACTAAGCATAGAGTGTGAAAACTGAGTTTCCTTGAGAGCTGCTTAGAAGTCTGATGGTGTGTGAAGTTAGTGAGCCAAATGGAGTTGTTCTCCCACAAGAACCACTCGGCTGATCCTTCTTCAATATGCCCTTCACCAACATGCAGTGTTTCCTTGATTGAATTAGCTCTCACACCAATATTTGCGTCTAGAGCCTTTGCATTGAGGGCTATCTGAAAATGGCTGTGGCGCTGAAGTTGCCTGAGAATGTGGAGTTGGTGGCATGTGAAACCCGCATGTGGAGCATTCGTTTGTGTGGGATGCTCTACCAGGTTCATTCCTAGATAACGCACTCAAAGGGCACTAAGCATAGAGTGTGAAAACTGAGTTTCCTTGAGAGCTGCTTGGAAGCCTGATGGTGTGTGAAGTTAGTGAGCCAAATGGAGTTGTTCTCCCACAAGAACCACTCGGCTGATCCTTCTTCAATATGCCCTTCACCAACATGCAGTGTTTCCTTGATTGAATTAGCTCTCACACCAATATTTGTGTCTAGAGCCTTTGCATTGAGGGCTATCTGAAAACGGCTGTGGCGCTGAAGTTGCCTGAGAATGTGGAGTTGGTGGCATGTGAAACCCGCATGTGGAGCATTCGTTTGTGTGGGATGCTCTACCAGGTTCATTCCTAGATAATGCACTCAAAGGGCACTAAGCATAGAGTGTGAAAACTGAGTTTCCTTGAGAGCTGCTTGGAAGCCTGATGGTGTGTGAAGTTAGTGAGCCAAATGGAGTTGTTCTCCCACAAGAACCACTCGGCTGATCCTTCTTCAATATGCCCTTCACCAACATGCAGTGTTTCCTTGATTGAATTAGCTCTCACACCAATATTTGCGTCTAGAGCCTTTGCATTGAGGGCTATCTGAAAACGGCTGTGGCGCTGAAGTTGCCTGAGAATGTGGAGTTGGTGGCATGTGAAACCCGCATGTGGAGCATTCGTTTGTGTGGGATGCTCTACCAGGTTCATTCCTAGATAATGCACTCAAAGGGCACTAAGCATAGAGTGTGAAAACTGAGTTTCCTTGAGAGCTTCTTGGAAGCCTGATGGTGTGTGAAGTTAATGAGCCAAATGGAGTTGTTCTCCCACAAGAACCACTCGGCTGATCCTTCTTCAATATGCCCTTCACCAACATGCAGTGTTTCCTTGATTGAATTAGCTCTCACACCAATATTTGCGTCTAGAGCCTTTGCATTGAGGGCTATCTGAAAACGGCTGTGGCGCTGAAGTTGCCTGAGAATGTGGAGTTGGTGGCATGTGAAACCCGCATGTGGAGCATTCGTTTGTGT
>NW_026697667.1:0-25135 GCF_030435755.1 Ochotona princeps
TGTTCTCCCACAAGAACCACTCGGCTGATCCTTCTTCAATATGCCTTCACCAACATGCAGTGTTTCCTTGATTGAATTAGCTCTCACACCAATATTTGCGTCTAGAGCCTTTGCATTGAGGGCTATCTGAAAACGGCTGTGGCGCTGAAGTTGCCTGTGAATGTGGAGTTGGTGGCATGTGAAACCCGCATGTGGAGCATACGTTTGTGTGGGATGCTCTACCCTGTTCATTCCTAGATAATGCACTCAAAGGGCACTAAGCATAGAGTGTGAAAAGCTGAGTTTCCTTGAGAGCTGCTTGGAAGCCTGATGGTGTGTGAAGTTAGTGAGCCAAATGGAGTTGTTGTCCCACAAGAACCACTCGGCTGATCCTTCTTCAATATGCCCTTCACCAACATGCAGTGTTTCCTTGATGGAATTAGCTCTCACACCAATATTTGCGTCTAGAGCCTTTGCATTGAGGACTATCTGAATACGGCTGTGGCGCTGAAGTTGCCTGTGAATGTGGAGTTGGTGGCATGTGAAACCCGCATGTGGAGCATTCGTTTGTGTGGGATGCTCTACCAGGTTCATTCCTAGATAATACACTCAAAGGGCACTAAGCATAGAGTGTGAAAACTGAGTTTCCTTGAGAGCTGCTTGGAAGCCTGATGGTGTGTGAAGTTAGTGAGCCAAATGGAGTTGTTCTCCCACAAGAACCACTCGGCTGATCCTTCTTCAATATGCCCTTCACCAACATGCAGTGTTTCCTTGATTGAATTAGCTCTCACACCAATATTTGCGTCTACAGCCTTTGCATTGAGGGCTATCTGAAAACGGCTGTGGCGCTGAAGTTGCCTGTGAATGTGGAGTTGGTGGCATGTGAAACCCGCATGTGGAGCATTCGTTTGTGTGGGATGCTCACCAAGCTTCATTCAGTCCTAGGCACTCATACGGCACTAAGCATAGAGTGTGAAAAATGAGTTTCCTTGAGAGCTGCTTGGAAGCCTGATGGTGTGTGAAGTTAGTGAGCCAAATGGAGTTGTTCTCCCACAAGAACCACTCGGCTGATCCTTCTTCAATATGCCCTTCACCAACATGCAGTGTTTCCTTGATTGAATTAGCTCTCACACCAATATTTGTGTCTACAGCCTTTGCATTGAGGGCTATCTGAAAACGGCTGTGGCGCTGAAGTTGCCTGTGAATGTGGAGTTGGTGGCATGTGAAACCCGCATGTGGAGCATTCGTTTGTGTGGGATGCTCTACCAGGTTCATTCCTAGATAATGCACTCAAAGGGCACTAAGCATAGAGTGTGAAAACTGAGTTTCCTTGAGAGCTGCTTGGAAGCCTGATGGTGTGTGAAGTTAGTGAGCCAAATGGAGTTGTTCTCCCACAAGAACCACTCGGCTGATCCTTCTTCAATATGCCCTTCACCAACATGCAGTGTTTCCTTGATTGAATTAGCTCTCACACCAATATTTGCGTCTACAGCCTTTGCATTGAGGGCTATCTGAAAACGGCTGTGGCGCTGAAGTTGCCTGTGAATGTGGAGTTGGTGGCATGTGAAACCCGCATGTGGAGCATTCGTTTGTGTGGGATGCTCACCAAGCTTCATTTCAGTCCTAGGCACTCATACGGCACTAAGCATAGAGTGTGAAAAATGAGTTTCCTTGAGAGCTGCTTGGAAGCCTGATGGTGTGTGAAGTTAGTGAGCCAAATGGAGTTGTTCTCCCACAAGAACCACTCGGCTGATCCTTCTTCAATATGCCCTTCACCAACATGCAGTGTTTCCTTGATTGAATTAGCTCTCACACCAATATTTGTGTCTACAGCCTTTGCATTGAGTGCTATCTGAAAACGGCTGTGGCGCTGAAGTTGCCTGTGAATGTGGAGTTGGTGGCATGTGAAACCCGCATGTGGAGCATTCGTTTTTGTGGGATGCTCTACCAGGTTCATTCCTAGATAATGCACTCAAAGGGCACTAAGCATAGAGTGTGAAAACTGAGTTTCCTTGAGAGCTGCTTGGAAGCCTGATGGTGTGTGAAATTAGTGAGCCAAATGGAGTTGTTCTCCCACAAGAACCACTCGGCTGATCCTTCTTCAATATGCCCTTCACCAACATGCAGTGTTTCCTTGATTGAATTAGCTCTCACACCAATATTTGCGTCTAGAGCCTTTGCATTGAGGGCTATCTGAAAACGGCTGTGGCGCTGAAGTTGCCTGTGAATGTGGAGTTGGTGGCATGTGAAACCCGCATGTGGAGCATTCGTTTGTGTGGGATGCTCACCAAGGTTCATTTCAGTCCAAGGCATACAAAGGGCACTAAGCATAGAGTGTGAAAACTGAGTTTCCTTGAGAGCTGCTTGGAAGCCTGATGGTGTGTGAAGTTAGTGAGCCAAATGGAGTTGTTCTCCCACAAGAACCACTCGGCTGATCCTTCTTCAATATGCCCTTCACCAACATGCAGTGTTTCCTTGATTGAATTAGCTCTCACACCAATATTTGCGTCTACAGCCTTTGCATTGAGGGCTATCTGAAAACGGCTGTGGCGCTGAAGTTGCCTGTGAATGTGGAGTTGGTGGCATGTGAAACCCGCATGTGGAGCATTCGTTTGTGTGGGATGCTCACCAAGCTTCATTTCAGTCCTAGGCACTCATACGGCACTAAGCATAGAGTGTGAAAAATGAGTTTCCTTGAGAGCTGCTTGGAAGCCTGATGGTGTGTGAAGTTAGTGAGCCAAATGGAGTTGTTCTCCCACAAGAACCACTCGGCTGATCCTTCTTCAATATGCCCTTCACCAACATGCAGTGTTTCCTTGATTGAATTAGCTCTCACACCAATATTTGCGTCTAGAGCCTTTGCATTGAGGGCTATCTGAAAATGGCTGTGGCGCTGAAGTTGCCTGTGAATGTGGAGTTGGTGGCATGTGAAACCCGCATGTGGAGCATTCGTTTGTGTGGGATGCTCTACCAGGTTCATTCCTAGATAATGCACTCAAAGGGCACTAAGCATAGAGTGTGAAAACTGAGTTTCCTTGAGAGCTGCTTGGAAGCCTGATGGTGTGTGAAGTTAGTGAGCCAAATGGAGTTGTTCTCCAACAAGAACCACTCGTCTGATCCTTCTTCAATATGCCCTTCACCAACATTCAGTGTTTCCTTGATTGAATTAGCTCTCACACCAATATTTGCGTCTAGAGCCTTTGCATTGAGGGCTATCTGAAAACGACTGTGGCGCTGAAGTTGCCTGTGAATGTGGAGTTGGTGGCATGTGAAACCCGCATGTGGAGCATTCGTTTGTGTGGGATGCTCACCAACCTTCATTTCAGTCCAAGGCATACAGAGGGCACTAAGCATAGAGTGTGAAAACTGAGTTTCCTTGAGAGCTGCTTGGAAGCCTGATGGTGTGTGAAGTTAGTGAGCCAAATGGAGTTGTTGTCCCACAAGAACCACTCGGCTGATCCTTCTTCAATATGCCCTTCACCAACATGCAGTGTTTCCTTGATTGAATTAGCTCTCACACCAATATTTGCGTCTAGAGCCTTTGCATTGAGGGCTATCTGAAAATGGCTGTGGCGCTGAAGTTGCCTGTGAATGTGGAGTTGGTGGCATGTGAAACCCGCATGTGGAGCATTCGTTTGTGTGGGATGCTCTACCAGGTTCATATCCTAGATAATGCACTCAAAGGGCACTAAGCATAGAGTGTGAAAACTGAGTTTCCTTGAGAGCTGCTTGGAAGCCTGATGGTGTGTGAAGTTAGTGAGCCAAATGGAGTTGTTCTCCAACAAGAACCACTCGGCTGATCCTTCTTCAATATGCCCTTCACCAACATTCAGTGTTTCCTTGATTGAATTAGCTCTCACACCAATATTTGCGTCTAGAGCCTTTGCATTGAGGGCTATCTGAAAACGACTGTGGCGTTGAAGTTGCCTGTGAATGTGGAGTTGGTGGCATGTGAAACCCGCATGTGGAGCATTCGTTTGTGTGCGATGCTCACCAAGCTTCATTTCAGTCCTAGGCACACAAAAAGCACTAAGCATAGAGTGTGAAAACTGAGTTTCCTTGAGAGCTGCTTGGAAGCCTGATGGTGTGTGAAGTTAGTGAGCCAAATGGAGTTGTTCTCCCACAAGAACCACTCGGCTGATCCTTCTTCAATATGCCCTTCACCAACATGCAGTGTTTCCTTGATTGAATTAGCTCTCACACCAATATTTGCGTCTAGAGCCTTTGCATTGAGGGCTATCTGAAAACGGCTGTGGCGCTGAAGTTGCCTGTGAATGTGGAGTTGGTGGCATGTGAAACCCGCATGTGGAGCATTCGTTTGTGTGGGATGCTCTACCAGGTTCATTCCTAGATAATGCACTCAAAGGGCACTAAGCATAGAGTGTGAAAACTGAGTTTCCTTGAGAGCTGCTTGGAAGCCTGATGGTGTGTGAAGTTAGTGAGCCAAATGGAGTTGTTCTCCCACAAGAACCACTCGGCTGATCCTTCTTCAATATGCCCTTCACCAACATTCAGTGTTTCCTTGATTGAATTAGCTCTCACACCAATATTTGCGTCTAGAGCCTTTGCATTGAGGGCTATCTGAAAACGGCTGTGGCGCTGAAGTTGCCTGTGAATGTGGAGTTGGTGGCATGTGAAACCCGCATGTGGAGCATTCGTTTGTGTGGGATGCTCTACCAGGGTCATTCCTAGATAATGCACTCAAAGGGCACTAAGCATAGAGTGTGAAAACTGAGTTTCCTTGAGAGCTGCTTGGAAGCCTGATGGTGTGTGAAGTTAGTGAGCCAAATGGAGTTGTTCTCCCACAAGAACCACTCGGCTGATCCTTCTTCAATATGCCCTTCACCAACATGCAGTGTTTCCTTGATTGAATTAGCTCTCACACCAATATTTGTGTCTACAGCCTTTGCATTGAGGGCTATCTGAAAACGGCTGTGGCGCTGAAGTTGCCTGTGAATGTGGAGTTGGTGGCATGTGAAACCCGCATGTGGAGCATTCGTTTGTGTGGGATGCTCTACCAGGTTCATTCCTAGATAATGCACTCAAAGGGCACTAAGCGTAGAGTGTGAAAACTGAGTTTCCTTGAGAGCTGCTTGGAAGCCTGATGGTGTGTGAAGTTAGTGAGCCAAATGGAGTTGTTCTCCCACAAGAACCACTCGGCTGATCCTTCTTCAATATGCCCTTCACCAACATGCAGTGTTTCCTTGATTGAATTAGCTCTCACACCAATATTTGTGTCTACAGCCTTTGCATTGAGGGCTATCTGAAAACGGCTGTGGCGCTGAAGTTGCCTGTGAATGTGGAGTTGGTGGCATGTGAAACCCGCATGTGGAGCATTCGTTTGTGTGGGATGCTCTACCAGGTTCATTCCTAGATAATGCACTCAAAGGGCACTAAGCATAGAGTGTGAAAACTGAGTTTCCTTGAGAGCTGCTTGGAAGCCTGATGGTGTGTGAAGTTAGTGAGCCAAATGGAGTTGTTCTCCCACAAGAACCACTCGGCTGATCCTTCTTCAATATGCCCTTCACCAACATGCAGTGTTTCCTTGATTGAATTAGCTCTCACACCAATATTTGCGTCTAGAGCCTTTGCATTGAGAACTATCTGAAAACGGCTGTGGCGCTGAAGTTGCCTGTGAATGTGGAGTTGGTGGCATGTGAAACCCGCATGTGGAGCATTCGTTTGTGTGGGATGCTCTACCAGGTTCATTCCTAGATAATGCACTCAGAGGGCACTAAGCATAGAGTGTGAAAACTGAGTTTCCTTGAGAGCTGCTTGGAAGCCTGATGGTGTGTGAAGTTAGTGAGCCAAATGGAGTTGTTCTCCCACAAGAACCACTCGGCTGATCCTTCTTCAATATGCCCTTCACCAACATGCAGTGTTTCCTTGATTGAATTAGCTCTCACACCAATATTTGTGTCTACAGCCTTTGCATTGAGAACTATCTGAAAACGTCTGTGGCGCTGAAGTTGCCTGTGAATGTGGAGTTGGTGGCATGTGAAACCCGCATGTGGAGCATTCGTTTATGTGGGATGCTCAACAAGCTTCATTTCAGTCCTAGGCACTCAAAGGGCACTAAGCATAGAGTGTGAAAACTGAGTTTCCTTGAGAGCTGCTTGGAAGCCTGATGGTGTGTGAAGTTAGTGAGCCAAATGGAGTTGTTCTCCCACAAGAACCACTCGGCTGATCCTTCTTCAATATGCCCTTCACCAACATGCAGTGTTTCCTTGATTGAATTAGCTCTCACACCAATATTTGCGTCTAGAGCCTTTGCATTGAGGGCTATCTGAAAACGACTGTGGCGCTGAAGTTGCCTGTGAATGTGGAGTTGGTGGCATGTGAAACCCGCATGTGGAGCATTCATTTGTGTGCGATGCTCACCAAGCTTCATTTCAGTCTTAGGCACACAAAAAGCACTAAGCATAGAGTGTGAAAAATGAGTTTCCTTGAGAGCTGCTTGGAAGCCTGATGGTGTGTGAAGTTAGTGAGCCAAATGGAGTTGTTGTCCCACAAGAACCACTCGGCTGATCCTTCTTCAAAATGCCCTTCACCAACATGCAGTGTTTCCTTGATTGAATTAGCTCTCACACCAATATTTGCGTCTAGAGCCTTTGCATTGAGGGCTATCTGAAAACGGCTGTGGCGCTGAAGTTGCCTGTGAATGTGGAGTTGGTGGCATGTGAAACCCGCATGTGGAGCATTCGTTTGTGTGGGATGCTCTACCAGGTTCATTCCTAGATAATGCACTCAAAGGGCACTAAGCATAGAGTGTGAAAACTGAGTTTCCTTGAGAGCTGCTTGGAAGCCTGATGGTGTGTGAAGTTAGTGAGCCAAATGGAGTTGTTCTCCCACAAGAACCACTCGGCTGATCCTTCTTCAATATGCCCTTCACCAACATGCAGTGTTTCCTTGATTTTATTAGCTCTCACACCAATATTTGTGTCTACAGCCTTTGCATTGAGGGCTATCTGAAAACGGCTGTGGCGCTGAAGTTGCCTGTGAATGTGGAGTTGGTGGCATGTGAAACCCGCATGTGGAGCATTCGTTTGTGTGGGATGCTCTACCAGGTTCATTCCTAGATAATGCACTCAAAGGGCACTAAGCATAGAGTGTGAAAACTGAGTTTCCTTGAGAGCTGCTTGGAAGCCTGATGGTGTGTGAAGTTAGTGAGCCAAATGGAGTTGTTCTCCCACAAGAACCACTCGGCTGATCCTTCTTCAATATGCCCTTCACCAACATTCAGTGTTTCCTTGATTGAATTAGCTCTCACACCAATATTTGCGTCTAGAGCCTTTGCATTGAGGGCTATCTGAAAACGGCTGTGGCGCTGAAGTTGCCTGTGAATGTGGAGTTGGTGGCATGTGAAACCCGCATGTGGAGCATTCGTTTGTGTGGGATGCTCTACCAGGGTCATTCCTAGATAATGCACTCAAAGGGCACTAAGCGTAGAGTGTGAAAACTGAGATTCCTTGAGAGCTGCTTGGAAGCCTGATGGTGTGTGAAGTTAGTGAGCCAAATGGAGTTGTTCTCCCACAAGAACCACTCGGCTGATCCTTCTTCAATATGCCCTTCACCAACATGCAGTGTTTCCTTGATTGAATTAGCTCTCACACCAATATTTGTGTCTACAGCCTTTGCATTGAGGGCTATCTGAAAACGGCTGTGGCGCTGAAGTTGCCTGTGAATGTGGAGTTGCTGGCATGTGAAACCCGCATGTGGAGCATTCGTTTGTGTGGGATGCTCTACCAGGTTCATTCCTAGATAATGCACTCAAAGGGCACTAAGCGTAGAGTGTGAAAACTGAGTTTCCTTGAGAGCTGCTTGGAAGCCTGATGGTGTGTGAAGTTAGTGAGCCAAATGGAGTTGTTCTCCCACAAGAACCACTCGGCTGATCCTTCTTCAATATGCCCTTCACCAACATGCAGTGTTTCCTTGATTGAATTAGCTCTCACACCAATATTTGTGTCTACAGCCTTTGCATTGAGGGCTATCTGAAAACGGCTGTGGCGCTGAAGTTGCCTGTGAATGTGGAGTTGGTGGCATGTGAAACCCGCATGTGGAGCATTCGTTTGTGTGGGATGCTCTACCAGGTTCATTCCTAGATAATGCACTCAAAGGGCACTAAGCATAGAGTGTGAAAACTGAGTTTCCTTGAGAGCTGCTTGGAAGCCTGATGGTGTGTGAAGTTAGTGAGCCAAATGGAGTTGTTCTCCCACAAGAACCACTCGGCTGATCCTTCTTCAATATGCCCTTCACCAACATGCAGTGTTTCCTTGATTGAATTAGCTCTCACACCAATATTTGCGTCTAGAGCCTTTGCATTGAGAACTATCTGAAAACGGCTGTGGCGCTGAAGTTGCCTGTGAATGTGGAGTTGGTGGCATGTGAAACCCGCATGTGGAGCATTCGTTTGTGTGGGATGCTCTACCAGGTTCATTCCTAGATAATGCACTCAGAGGGCACTAAGCATAGAGTGTGAAAACTGAGTTTCCTTGAGAGCTGCTTGGAAGCCTGATGGTGTGTGAAGTTAGTGAGCCAAATGGAGTTGTTCTCCCACAAGAACCACTCGGCTGATCCTTCTTCAATATGCCCTTCACCAACATGCAGTGTTTCCTTGATTGAATTAGCTCTCACACCAATATTTGTGTCTACAGCCTTTGCATTGAGAACTATCTGAAAACGTCTGTGGCGCTGAAGTTGCCTGTGAATGTGGAGTTGGTGGCATGTGAAACCCGCATGTGGAGCATTCGTTTATGTGGGATGCTCAACAAGCTTCATTTCAGTCCTAGGCACTCAAAGGGCACTAAGCATAGAGTGTGAAAACTGAGTTTCCTTGAGAGCTGCTTGGAAGCCTGATGGTGTGTGAAGTTAGTGAGCCAAATGGAGTTGTTCTCCCACAAGAACCACTCGGCTGATCCTTCTTCAATATGCCCTTCACCAACATGCAGTGTTTCCTTGATTGAATTAGCTCTCACACCAATATTTGCGTCTAGAGCCTTTGCATTGAGGGCTATCTGAAAACGACTGTGGCGCTGAAGTTGCCTGTGAATGTGGAGTTGGTGGCATGTGAAACCCGCATGTGGAGCATTCATTTGTGTGCGATGCTCACCAAGATTCATTTCAGTCTTAGGCACACAAAAAGCACTAAGCATAGAGTGTGAAAAATGAGTTTCCTTGAGAGCTGCTTGGAAGCCTGATGGTGTGTGAAGTTAGTGAGCCAAATGGAGTTGTTGTCCCACAAGAACCACTCGGCTGATCCTTCTTCAATATGCCCTTCACCAACATGCAGTGTTTCCTTGATTGAATTAGCTCTCACACCAATATTTGCGTCTAGAGCCTTTGCATTGAGGGCTATCTGAAAACGGCTGTGGCGCTGAAGTTGCCTGTGAATGTGGAGTTGGTGGCATGTGAAACCCGCATGTGGAGCATTCATTTGTGTGCGATGCTCACCAAGATTCATTTCAGTCTTAGGCACACAAAAGCACTAAGCATAGAGTGTGAAAAATGAGTTTCCTTGAGAGCTGCTTGGAAGCCTGATGGTGTGTGAAGTTAGTGAGCCAAATGGAGTTGTTGTCCCACAAGAACCACTCGGCTGATCCTTCTTCAATATGCCCTTCACCAACATGCAGTGTTTCCTTGATTGAATTAGCTCTCACACCAATATTTGCGTCTAGAGCCTTTGCATTGAGGGCTATCTGAAAACGGCTGTGGCGCTGAAGTTGCCTGTGAATGTGGAGTTGGTGGCATGTGAAACCCGCATGTGGAGCATTCGTTTGTGTGGGATGCTCACCAAGGTTCATTTCAGTCCTAGGCATACAAAGAGCACTAAGCATAGAGTGTGAAAACTGAGTTTCCTTGAGAGCTGCTTGGAAGCCTGATGGTGTGTGAAGTTAGTAAGTTAGTGAGCCAAATGGAGTTGTTCTCCCACAAGAACCACTCGGCTGATCCTTCTTCAATATGCCCTTCACCAACATGCAGTGTTTCCTTGATTGAATTAGCTCTCACACCAATATTTGTGTCTAGAGCCTTTGCATTGAGGGCTATCTGAAAACGGCTGTGGCGCTGAAGTTGCCTGTGAATGTGGAGTTGGTGGCATGTGAAACCCGCATGTGGAGCATTCGTTTGTGTGGGATGCTCTACCAGGTTCATTCCTAGATAATGCACTCAAAGGGCACTAAGCATAGAGTGTGAAAACTGAGTTTCCTTGAGAGCTGCTTGGAAGCCTGATGGTGTGTGAAGTTAGTGAGCCAAATGGAGTTGTTCTCCCACAAGAACCACTCGGCTGATCCTTCTTCAATATGCCCTTCACCAACATGCAGTGTTTCCTTGATTGAATTAGCTCTCACACCAATATTTGCGTCTAGAGCCTTTGCATTGAGAACTATCTGAAAACGGCTGTGGCGCTGAAGTTGCCTGTGAATGTGGAGTTGGTGGCATGTGAAACCCGCATGTGGAGCATTCGTTTGTGTGGGATGCTCTACCAGGTTCATTCCTAGATAATGCACTCAAAGGGCACTAAGCATAGAGTGTGAAAACTGAGTTTCCTTGAGAGCTGCTTGGAAGCCTGATGGTGTGTGAAGTTAGTGAGCCAAATGGAGTTGTTCTCCCACAAGAACCACTCGGTTGATCCTTCTTCAATATGCCCTTCACCAACATGCAGTGTTTCCTTGATTGAATTAGCTCTCACACCAATATTTGTGTCTACAGCCTTTGCAATGACTGCTATCTGAAAACGGCTGTGGCGCTGAAGTTGCCTGTGAATGTGGAGTTGGTGGCATGTGAAACCCGCATGTGGAGCATTCGTTTGTGTGGGATGCTCACCAAGCTTCATTTCAGTCCTAGGCACTCATAGGGCACTAAGCATAGAGTGTGAAAACTGAGTTTCCTTGAGAGCTGCTTGGAAGCCTGATGGTGTGTGAAGTTAGTGAGCCAAATGGAGTTGTTCTCCCACAAGAACCACTCGGCTGATCCTTCTTCAATATGCCCTTCACCAACATGCAGTGTTTCCTTGATTGAATTAGATCTCACACCAAGATTTGCGTCTAGAGCCTTTGCATTGAGAACTATCTGAAAACGGCTGTGGCGCTGAAGTTGCCTGTGAATGCGGAGTTGGTGGCATGTGAAACCCGCATGTGGAGCATTCGTTTGTGTGGGATGCTCTACCAGGTTCATTCCTAGATAATGCACTCAAAGGGCACTAAGCATAGAGTGTGAAAACTGAGTTTCCTTGAGAGCTGCTTGGAAGCCTGATGGTGTGTGAAGTTAGTGAGCCAAATGGAGTTGTTCTCCCACAAGAACCACTCGGCTGATCCTTCTTCAATATGCCCTTCACCAACATGCAGTGTTTCCTTGATTGAATTAGCTCTCACACCAATATTTGCGTCTAGAGCCTTTGCATTGAGAACTATCTGAAAATGGCTGTGGTGCTGAAGTTGCCTGTGAATGTGGAGTTGGTGGCATGTGAAACCCGCATGTGGAGCATTCGTTTGTGTGCGATGCTCCAACAGTTTCATTCCTAGATAATGCACTCAAAGGGCACTAAGCATAGAGTGTGAAAACTGAGTTTCCTTGAGAGCTGCTTGGAAGCCTGATGGTGTGTGAAGTTAGTGAGCCAAATGGAGTTGTTCTCCCACAAGAACCACTCGGCTGATCCTTCTTCAATATGCCCTTCACCAACATGCAGTGTTTCCTTGATTGAATTAGCTCTCACACCAATATTTGCGTCTAGAGCCTTTGCATTGAGGGCTATCTGAAAACGGCTGTGGCGCTGAAGTTGCCTGTGAATGTGGAGTTGGTGGCATGTGAAACCCGCATGTGGAGCATTCATTTGTGTGGGATGCTCACCAAGCTTCATTTCAGTCTTAGGCACACAAAAAGCACTAAGCATAGAGTGTGAAAACTGAGTTTCCTTGAGAGCTGCTTGGAAGCCTGATGGTGTGTGAAGTTAGTGAGCCAAATGGAGTTGTTGTCCCACAAGAACCACTCGGCTGATCCTTCTTCAATATGCCCTTCACCAACATGCAGTGTTTCCTTGATTGAATTAGCTCTCACACCAATATTTGCGTCTAGAGCCTTTGCATTGAGGGCTATCTGAAAACGGCTGTGGCGCTGAAGTTGCCTGTGAATGTGGAGTTGGTGGCATGTGAAACCCGCATGTGGAGCATTCGTTTGTGTGCGATGCTCACCAAGCTTCATTTCAGTCCTAGGCACACAAAAAGCACTAAGCATAGAGTGTGAAAACTGAGTTTCCTTGAGAGCTGCTTGGAAGCCTGATGGTGTGTGAAGTTAGTGAGCCAAATGGAGTTGTTCTCCCACAAGAACCACTCGGCTGATCCTTCTTCAATATGCCCTTCACCAACATGCAGTGTTTCCTTGATTGAATTAGCTCTCACACCAATATTTGCGTCTAGAGCCTTTGCATTGAGAACTATCTGAAAACGGCTGTGGCACTGAAGTTGCCTGTGAATGTGGAGTTGGTGGCATGTGAAACCCGCATGTGGAGCATTCGTTTGTGTGGGATGCTCTACCAGGTTCATTCCTAGATAATGCACTCATAGGGCACTAAGCATAGAGTGTGAAAACTGAGTTTCCTTGAGAGCTGCTTGGAAGCCTGATGGTATGTGAAGTTAGTGAGCCAAATGGAGTTGTTCTCCCACAAGAACCACTCGACTGATCCTTCTTCAATATGCCCTTCACCAACATGCAGTGTTTCCTTGATTGAATTAGCTCTCACACCAATATTTGCGTCTAGAGCCTTTGCATTGAGGGCTATCTGAAAACGGCTGTGGCGCTGAAGTTGCCTGTGAATGTGGAGTTGGTGGCATGTGAAACCCGCATGTGGAGCATTCGTTTGTGTGGGATGCTCTACCAGGTTCATTCCTAGATAATGAACTCAAAGGGCACTAAGCATAGAGTGTGAAAACTGAGTTTCCTTGAGAGCTGCTTGGAAGCCTGATGGTGTGTGAAGTTAGTGAGCCAAATGGAGTTGTTGTCCCACAAGAACCACTCGGCTGATCCTTCTTCAATATGCCCTTCACCAACATGCAGTGTTTCCTTGATTGAATTAGCTCTCACACCAATATTTGTGTCTACAGCCTTTGCATTGACTGCTATCTGAAAACGGCTGTGGCGCTGAAGTTGCCTGTGAATGTGGAGTTGGTGGCATGTGAAACCCGCATGTGGAGCATTCGTTTGTGTGGGATGCTCACCAAGCTTCATTTCAGTCCTAGGCACTCATAGGGCACTAAGCATAGAGTGTGAAAACTGAGTTTCCTTGAGAGCTGCTTGGAAGCCTGATGGTGTGTGAAGTTAGTGAGCCAAATGGAGTTGTTGTCCCACAAGAACCACTCGGCTGATCCTTCTTCAATATGCCCTTCACCAACATGCAGTGTTTCCTTGATTGAATTAGCTCTCACACCAAGATTTGCGTCTAGAGCCTTTGCATTGAGAACTATCTGAAAACGGCTGTGGCGCTGAAGTTGCCTGTGAATGTGGAGTTGGTGGCATGTGAAACCCGCATGTGAAGCATTCGTTTGTGTGGGATGCTCTACCAGGTTCATTCCTAGATAATGCACTCAAAGGGCACTAAGCATAGAGTGTGAAAACTGAGTTTCCTTGAGAGCTGCTTGGAAGCCTGATGGTGTGTGAAGTTAGTGAGCCAAATGGAGTTGTTCTCCCACAAGAACCACTCGGCTGATCCTTCTTCAATATGCCCTTCACCAACATGCAGTGTTTCCTTGATTGAATTAGCTCTCACACCAATATTTGCGTCTAGAGCCTTTGCATTGAGGGCTATCTGAAAACGACTGTGGCGCTGAAGTTGCCTGTGAATGTGGAGTTGGTGGCATGTGAAACCCGCATGTGGAGCATTCATTTGTGTGCGATGCTCACCAAGCTTCATTTCAGTCTTAGGCACACAAAAAGCACTAAGCATAGAGTGTGAAAACTGAGTTTCCTTGAGAGCTGCTTGGAAGCCTGATGGTGTGTGAAGTTAGTGAGCCAAATGGAGTTGTTGTCCCACAAGAACCACTCGGCTGATCCTTCTTCAATATGCCCTTCACCAACATGCAGTGTTTCCTTGATTGAATTAGCTCTCACACCAATATTTGCGTCTAGAGCCTTTGCATTGAGGGCTATCTGAAAACGGCTGTGGCGCTGAAGTTGCCTGTGAATGTGGAGTTGGTGGCATGTGAAACCCGCATGTGGAGCATTCGTTTGTGTGGGATGCTCACCAAGGTTCATTTCAGTCCTAGGCATACAAAGGGCACTAAGCATAGAGTGTGAAAACTGAGTTTCCTTGAGAGCTGCTTGGAAGCCTGATGGTGTGTGAAGTTAGTGAGCCAAATGGAGTTGTTCTCCCACAAGAACCACTCGGCTGATCCTTCTTCAATATGCCCTTCACCAACATGCAGTGTTTCCTTGATTGAATTAGCTCTCACACCAATATTTGTGTCTACAGCCTTTGCATTGAGGGCTATCTGAAAACGGCTGTGGCGCTGAAGTTGCCTGTGAATGTGGAGTTGGTGGCATGTGAAACCCGCATGTGGAGCAATCGTTTGTGTGGGATGCTCTACCAGGTTCATTCCTAGATAATGCACTCAAAGGGCACTAAGCATAGAGTGTGAAAACTGAGTTTCCTTGAGAGCTGCTTGGAAGCCTGATGGTGTGTGAAGTTAGTGAGCCAAATGGAGTTGTTCTCCCACAAGAACCACTCGGCTGATCCTTCTTCAATATGCCCTTCACCAACATGCAGTGTTTCCTTGATTGAATTAGCTCTCACACCAATATTTGTGTCTACAGCCTTTGCATTGAGGGCTATCTGAAAACGGCTGTGGCGCTGAAGTTGCCTGTGAATGTGGAGTTGGTGGCATGTGAAACCCGCATGTGGAGCATTCGTTTGTGTGGGATGCTCTACCAGGTTCATTCCTAGATAATGCACTCAAAGGGCACTAAGCATAGAGTGTGAAAACTGAGTTTCCTTGAGAGCTGCTTGGAAGCCTGATGGTGTGTGAAGTTAGTGAGCCAAATGGAGTTGTTCTCCCACAAGAACCACTCGGCTGATCCTTCTTCAATATGCCCTTCACCAACATGCAGTGTTTCCTTGATTGAATTAGCTCTCACACCAATATTTGCGTCTAGAGCCTTTGCATTGAGAACTATCTGAAAACGGCTGTGGCGCTGAAGTTGCCTGTGAATGTGGAGTTGGTGGCATGTGAAACCCGCATGTGGAGCATTCGTTTGTGTGGGATGCTCTACCAGGTTCATTCCTAGATAATGCACTCAGAGGGCACTAAGCATAGAGTGTGAAAACTGAGTTTCCTTGAGAGCTGCTTGGAAGCCTGATGGTGTGTGAAGTTAGTGAGCCAAATGGAGTTGTTCTCCCACAAGAACCACTCGGCTGATCCTTCTTCAATATGCCCTTCACCAACATGCAGTGTTTCCTTGATTGAATTAGCTCTCACACCAATATTTGTGTCTACAGCCTTTGCATTGACTGCTATCTGAAAACGTCTGTGGCGCTGAAGTTGCCTGTGAATGTGGAGTTGGTGGCATGTGAAACCCGCATGTGGAGCATTCGTTTGTGTGGGATGCTCACCAAGCTTCATTTCAGTCCTAGGCACTCATAGGGCACTAAGCATAGAGTGTGAAAACTGAGTTTCCTTGAGAGCTGCTTGGAAGCCTGATGGTGTGTGAAGTTAGTGAGCCAAATGGAGTTGTTCTCCCACAAGAACCACTCGGCTGATCCTTCTTCAATATGCCCTTCACCAACATGCAGTGTTTCCTTGATTGAATTAGCTCTCACACCAAGATTTGCGTCTAGAGCCTTTGCATTGAGAACTATCTGAAAACGGCTGTGGCGCTGAAGTTGCCTGTGAATGTGGAGTTGGTGGCATGTGAAACCCGCATGTGGAGCATTCGTTTGTGTGGGATGCTCTACCAGGTTCATTCCTAGATAATGCACTCAAAGGGCACTAAGCATAGAGTGTGAAAACTGAGTTTCCTTGAGAGCTGCTTGGAAGCCTGATGGTGTGTTAAGTTAGTGAGCCAAATGGAGTTGTTCTCCCACAAGAACCACTCGGCTGATCCTTCTTCAATATGCCCTTCACCAACATGCAGTGTTTCCTTGATTCAATTAGCTCTCACACCAATATTTGCGTCTAGAGCCTTTGCATTGAGGGCTATCTGAAAACGGTTGTGGCGCTGAAGTTGCCTGTGAATGTGGAGTTGGTGGCATGTGAAACCCGCATGTGGAGCATTCGTTTGTGTGCGATGCTCACCAAGCTTCATTTCAGTCCTAGGCACACAAAGAGCACTAAGCATAGAGTGTGAAAACTGAGTTTCCTTGAGAGCTGCTTGGAAGCCTGATGGTGTGTGAAGTTAGTGAGCCAAATGGAGTTGTTCTCCCACAAGAACCACTCGGCTGATCCTTCTTCAATATGCCCTTCACCAACATGCAGTGTTTCCTTGATTGAATTAGCTCTCACACCAATATTTGCGTCTAGAGCCTTTGCATTGAGAACTATCTGAAAACGACTGTGGCGCTGAATTTGCCTGTGAATGTGGAGTTGGTGGCATGTGAAACCCGCATGTGGAGCATTCGTTTGTGTGGGATGCTCTACCAGGTTCATTCCTAGATAATGCACTCAAAGGGCACTAAGCATAGAGTGTGAAAACTGAGTTTCCTTGAGAGCTGCTTGGAAGCCTGATGGTGTGTGAAGTTAGTGAGCCAAATGGAGTTGTTCTCCCACAAGAACCACTCGGCTGATCCTTCTTCAATATGCCCTTCACCAACATGCAGTGTTTCCTTGATTCAATTAGCTCTCACACCAATATTTGCGTCTAGAGCCTTTGCATTGAGGGCTATCTGAAAACGGTTGTGGCGCTGAAGTTGCCTGTGAATGTGGAGTTGGTGGCATGTGAAACCCGCATGTGGAGCATTCGTTTGTGTGCGATGCTCACCAAGCTTCATTTCAGTCCTAGGCACACAAAGAGCACTAAGCATAGAGTGTGAAAACTGAGTTTCCTTGAGAGCTGCTTGGAAGCCTGATGGAGTGTGAAGTTAGTGAGCCAAATGGAGTTGTTCTCCCACAAGAACCACTCGGCTGATCCTTCTTCAATATGCCCTTCACCAACATGCAGTGTTTCCTTGATTGAATTAGCTCTCACACCAATATTTGCGTCTAGAGCCTTTGCATTGAGGGCTATCTGAAAACGGCTGTGGCGCTGAAGTTGCCTGTGAATGTGGAGTTGGTGGCATGTGAAACCCGCATGTGGAGCATTCGTTTGTGTGGGATGCTCACCAAGCTTCATTTCAGTCCTAGGCACTCATAGGGCACTAAGCATAGAGTGTGAAAACTGAGTTTCCTTGAGAGCTGCTTGGAAGCCTGATGGTGTGTGAAGTTAGTGAGCCAAATGGAGTTGTTCTCCCACAAGAACCACTCGGCTGATCCTTCTTCAATATGCCCTTCACCAACATGCAGTGTTTCCTTGATTGAATTAGCTCTCACACCAATATTTGTGTCTACAGCCTTTGCATTGAGGGCTATCTGAAAACGGCTGTGGCGCTGAAGTTGCCTGTGAATGTGGAGTTGGTGGCATGTGAAACCCGCATGTGGAGCATTCGTTTGTGTGGGATGCTCTACCAGGTTCATTCCTAGATAATGCACTCAAAGGGCACTAAGCATAGAGTGTGAAAACTGAGTTTCCTTGAGAGCTGCTTGGAAGCCTGATGGTGTGTGAAGTTAGTGAGCCAAATGGAGTTGTTCTCCCACAAGAACCACTCGGCTGATCCTTCTTCAATATGCCCTTCACCAACATGCAGTGTTTCCTTGATTGAATTAGCTCTCACACCAATATTTGCGTCTAGAGCCTTTGCATTGAGGGCTATCTGAAAACGGCTGTGGCGCTGAAGTTGCCTGTGAATGTGGAGTTGGTGGCATGTGAAACCCGCATGTGGAGCATTCGTTTGTGTGGGATGCTCTACCAGGTTCATTCCTAGATAATGCACTCAAAGGGCACTAAGCATAGAGTGTGAAAACTGAGTTTCCTTGAGAGCTGCTTGGAAGCCTGATGGTGTGTGAAGTTAGTGAGCCAAATGGAGTTGTTCTCCCACAGGATCCACTTTGCTGATCCTTCTTCAATATGCCCTTCACCAACATGCAGTGTTTCCTTGATTGAATTAGCTCTCACACCAATATTTGCGTCTAGAGCCTTTGCATTGAGGGCTATCTGAAAACGGCTGTGGCGCTGAAGTTGCCTGTGAATGTGGAGTTGGTGGCATGTGAAACCCGCATGTGGAGCATTCGTTTTTGTGGAATGCTCTACCAGGTTCATTCCTAGATTATGCACTCAAAGGGCACTAAGCATAGAGTGTGAAAACTGAGTTTCCTTGAGAGCTGCTTGGAAGCCTGATGGTGTGTGAAGTTAGTGAGCCAAATGGAGTTGTTCTCCCACAAGAACCACTCGGCTGATCCTTCTTCAATATGCCCTTCACCAACATGCAGTGTTTCCTTGATTCAATTAGCTCTCACACCAATATTTGCGTCTAGAGCCTTTGCATTGAGGGCTATCTGAAAACGGCTGTGGCGCTGAAGTTGCCTGTGAATGTGGAGTTGGTGGCATGTGAAACCCGCATGTGGAGCATTCGTTTGTGTGCGATGCTGACCAAGCTTCATTTCAGTCCTAGGCACTCAAAGGGCACTAAGCATAGAGTGTGAAAACTGAGTTTCCTTGAGAGCTGCTTGGAAGCCTGATGGTGTGTGAAGTTAGTGAGCCAAATGGAGTTGTTCTCCCACAGGATCCACTTTGCTGATCTTTCTTCAATATGCCCTTCACCAACATGCAGTGTTTCCTTGATTGAATTAGCTCTCACACCAATATTTGCGTCTAGAGCCTTTGCATTGAGGGCTATCTGAAAACGGTTGTGGCGCTGAAGATGCCTGTGAAAGTGGAGTTGGTGGCATGTGAAACTCGCATGTGGAGCATTCGTTTGTGTGGGATGCTCACCAAGGTTTATTTCAGTCCTAGGCATACAACGGCACTAAGCATAGAGTGTGAAAACTGAGTTTCCTTGAGAGCTGCTTGGAAGCCTGATGGTGTGTGAAGTTAGTGAGCCAAATGGAGTTGTTGTCCCACAAGAACCACTCGGCTGATCCTTCTTCAATATGCCCTTCACCAACATGCAGTGTTTCCTTGATTGAATTAGCTCTCACACCAATATTTGCGTCTAGAGCCTTTGCATTGAGGGCTATCTGAAAACGGCTGTGGCGCTGAAGTTGCCTGTGAATGTGGAGTTGGTGGCATGTGAAACCCGCATGTGGAGCATTCGTTTGTGTCGGATGCTCTACCAGGTTCATTCCTAGATAATGCACTCAAAGAGCACTAAGCATAGAGTGTGAAAACTGAGTTTCCTTGAGAGCTGCTTGGAAGCCTGATGGTGTGTGAAGTTAGTGAGCCAAATGGAGTTGTTCTCCCCCAAGAACCACTCGGCTGATCCTTCTTCAATATGCCCTTCACCAACATTCAGTGTTTCCTTGATTGAATTAGCTCTCACACCAATATTTGCGTCTAGAGCCTTTGCATTGAGGGCTATCTGAAAACGGCTGTGGCGTTAAAGTTGCCTGTGAATGTGGAGTTGGTGGCATGTGAAACCCGCATGTGGAGCATTCGTTTGTGTGGGATGCTCTACCAGGTTCATTCCTAGATAATGCACTCAAAGAGCACTAAGCATAGAGTGTGAAAACTGAGTTTCCTTGAGAGCTGCTTGGAAACTTGATGGTGTGTGAAGTTAGTGAGCCAAATGGAGTTGTTCTCCCACAAGAACCACTCGGCTGATCCTTCTTCAATATGCCCTTCACCAACATGCAGTGTTTCCTTGATTGAATTAGCTCTCACACCAATATTTGTGTCTACAGCCTTTGCATTGAGGGCTATCTGAAAATGGCTGTGGCGCTGAAGTTGCCTGTGAATGTGGAGTTGGTGGCATGTGAAACCCGCATGTGGAGCATTCGTTTGTGTGGGATGCTCTACCAGGTTCATTCCAGATAATGCACTCAAAGAGCACTAGGCATAGAGTGTGAAAACTGAGTTTCCTTGAGAGCTGCTTGGAAGCCTGATGGTGTGTGAAGTTAGTGAGCCAAATGGAGTTGTTCTCCCACAAGAACCACTCGGCTGATCCTTCTTCAATATGCCCTTCACCAACATTCAGTGTTTCCTTGATTGAATTAGCTCTCACACCAATATTTGCGTCTAGAGCCTTTGCATTGAGGGCTATCTGAAAACGGCTGTGGCGCTGAAGTTGCCTGTGAATGTGGAGTTGGTGGCATGTGAAACCCGCATGTGGAGCATTCGTTTGTGTGGGATGCTCTACCAGGTTCATTCCTAGATAATGCACTCAAAGAGCACTAAGCATAGAGTGTGAAAACTGAGTTTCCTTGAGAGCTGCTTGGAAGCCTGATGGTGTGTGAAGTTAGTGAGCCAAATGGAGTTGTTGTCCCACAAGAACCACTCGGCTGATCCTTCTTCAATATGCCCTTCACCAACATGCAGTGTTTCCTTGATTGAATTAGCTCTCACACCAATATTTGCGTCTAGAGCCTTTGCATTGAGGGCTATCTGAAAACGGCTGTGGCGCTGAAGTTGCCTGTGAATGTGGAGTTGGTGGCATGTGAAACCCGCATGTGGAGCATTCGTTTGTGTCGGATGCTCTACCAGGTTCATTCCTAGATAATGCACTCAAAGGGCACTAAGCATAGAGTGTGAAAACTGAGTTTCCTTGAGAGCTGCTTGAAAGCGTGATGGTGTGTGAAGTTAGTGAGCCAAATGGAGTTGTTCTCAAACAGGATCCACTTTGCTGATCCTTCTTCAATATGCCCTTCACCAACATGCAGTGTTTCCTTGATTGAATTAGCTCTCACACCAATATTTGCGTCTAGAGCCTTTGCATTGAGAACTATCTGAAAACGGCTGTGGCGCTGAAGTTGCCTGTGAATGTGGAGTTGGTGGCATGTGAAACCCGCATGTGGAGCATTCGTTTGTGTGGGATGCTCTACCAGGTTCATTCCTAGATAATGCACTCAAAGGGCACTAAGCATAGAGTGTGAAAACTGAGTTTCCTTGAGAGCTGCTTGGAAGCCTGATGGTGTGTGAAGTTAGTGAGCCAAATGGAGTTGTTCTCCCACAGGATCCACTTTGCTGATCCTTCTTCAATATGCCCTTCACCAACATGCAGTGTTTCCTTGATTGAATTAGCTCTCACACCAATATTTGCGTCTAGAGCCTTTGCATTGAGGGCTATCTGAAAATGGCTGTGGCGCTGAAGTTGCCTGTGAATGTGGAGTTGGTGGCATGTGAAACCCGCATGTGGAGCATTCGTTTGTGTGGGATGCTCTACCAGGTTCATTCCTAGATAATGCACTCAAAGGGCACTAAGCATAGAGTGTGAAAACTGAGTTTCCTTGAGAGCTGCTTGGAAGCCCGATGGTGTGTGAAGTTAGTGAGCCAAATGGAGTTGTTCTCCCACAAGAACCACTCGGCTGATCCTTCTTCAATATGCCCTTCACCAACATGCAGTGTTTCCTTGATTGAATTAGCTCTCACACCAATATTTGCGTCTAGAGCCTTTGCATTGAGGGCTATCTGAAAACGGCTGTGGCGCTGAAGTTGCCTGTGAATGTGCAGTTGGTGGCATGTGAAACCCGCATGTGGAGCATTCATTTGTGTGCGATGCTCACCAAGCTTCATTTCAGTTCTAGGCACTCAAAGGGCACTAAGCATAGAGTGTGAAAACTGAGTTTCCTTGAGAGCTGCTTGGAAGCCTGATGGTGTGTGAAGTTAGTGAGCCAAATGGAGTTGTTCTCCCACAAGAACCACTCGGCTGATCCTTCTTCAATATGCCCTTCACCAACATGCAGTGTTTCCTTGATTGAATTAGCTCTCACACCAATATTTGTGTCTAGAGCCTTTGCATTGAGGGCTATCTGAAAACGGCTGTGGCGCTGAAATTGCCTGTGAAAGTGAAGTTGGTGGCATGTGAAACCCGCATGTGGAGCATTCGTTTGTGTGCGATGCTCACCAAGCTCCATTTCAGTCCTAGGCACACAAAGGGCACTAAGCATAGAGTGTGAAAACTGAGTTTCCTTGAGAGCTGCTTGGAAGCCTGATGGTGTGTGAAGTTAGTGAGCCAAATGGAGTTGTTCTCCCACAAGAACCACTCGGCTGATCCTTCTTCAATATGCCCTTCACCAACATGCAGTGTTTCCTTGATTGAATTAGCTCTCACACCAATATTTGCGTCTAGAGCCTTTGCATTGAGGGCTATCTGAAAACGGCTGTGGCGCTGAAGTTGCCTGTGAATGTGGAGTTGGTGGCATGTGAAACCCGCATGTGGAGCATTCGTTTGTGTCGGATGCTCTACCAGGTTCATTCCTAGATAATGCACTCAAAGAGCACTAAGCATAGAGTGTGAAAACTGAGTTTCCTTGAGAGCTGCTTGGAAGCCTGATGGTGTGTGAAGTTAGTGAGCCAAATGGAGTTGTTCTCCACAAGAACCACTCGGCTGATCCTTCTTCAATATGCCCTTCACCAACATGCAGTGTTTCCTTGATTGAATTAGCTCCTCACACCAATATTTGCGTCTAGAGCCTTTGCATTGAGAACAATCTGAAAACGACTGTGGCGCTGAAGTTGCCTGTGAATGTGGAGTTGGTGGCATGTGAAACCCGCATGTGGAGCATTCGTTTGTGTGGGATGCTCTACCAGGTTCATTCCTAGATAATGCACTCAAAGGGCACTAAGCATAGAGTGTGAAAACTGAGTTTCCTTGAGAGCTGCTTGGAAGCCTGATGGTGTGTGAAGTTAGTGAGCCAAATGGAGTTGTTCTCCCACAAGAACCACTCGGCTGATCCTTCTTCAATATGCCCTTCACCAACATGCAGTGTTTCCTTGATTGAATTAGCTCTCACACCAATATTTGCGTCTAGAGCCTTTGCATTGAGGGCTATCTGAAAACGGTTGTGGCGCTGAAGTTGCCTGTGAATGTGGAGTTGGTGGCATGTGAAACCCGCATGTGGAGCATTCGTTTGTGTGCGATGCTCACCAAGCTTCATTTCAGTCCTAGGCACACAAAGAGCACTAAGCATAGAGTGTGAAAACTGAGTTACCTTGAGAGCTGCTTGGAAGCCTGATGGAGTGTGAAGTTAGTGAGCCAAATGGAGTTGTTCTCCCACAAGAACCACTCGGCTGATCCTTCTTCAATATGCCCTTCACCAACATGCAGTGTTTCCTTGATTGAATTAGCTCTCACACCAATATTTGCGTCTAGAGCCTTTGCATTGAGGGCTATCTGAAAACGGCTGTGGCGCTGAAGTTGCCTGTGAATGTGGAGTTGGTGGCATGTGAAACCCGCATGTGGAGCATTCGTTTGTGTGGGATGCTCACCAAGCTTCATTTCAGTCCTAGGCACTCATAGGGCACTAAGCATAGAGTGTGAAAACTGAGTTTCCTTGAGAGCTGCTTGGAAGCCTGATGGTGTGTTAAGTTAGTGAGCCAAATGGAGTTGTTCTCCCACAAGAACCACTCGGCTGATCCTTCTTCAATATGCCCTTCACCAACATGCAGTGTTTCCTTGATTGAATTAGCTCTCACACCAATATTTGTGTCTAGAGCCTTTGCATTGAGGGCTATCTGAAAACGGCTGTGGCGCTGAAGTTGCCTGTGAATGTGGAGTTGGTGGCATGTGAAACCCGCATGTGGAGCATTCGTTTGTGTGGGATGCTCTACCAGGTTCATTCCTAGATAATGCACTCAAAGGGCACTAAGCATAGAGTGTGAAAACTGAGTTTCCTTGAGAGCTGCTTGGAAGCCTGATGGTGTGTGAAGTTAGTGAGCCAAATGGAGTTGTTCTCCCACAAGAACCACTCGGCTGATCCTTCTTCAATATGCCCTTCACCAACATGCAGTGTTTCCTTGATTGAATTAGCTCTCACACCAATATTTGCGTCTAGAGCCTTTGCATTGAGGGCTATCTGAAAACGGCTGTGGCGCTGAAGTTGCCTGTGAATGTGGAGTTGGTGGCATGTGAAACCCGCATGTGGAGCATTCGTTTGTGTGGGATGCTCTAACAGGTTCATTCCTAGATAATGCACTCAAAGGGCACTAAGCATAGAGTGTGAAAACTGAGTTTCCTTGAGAGCTGCTTGGAAGCCTGATGGTGTGTGAAGTTAGTGAGCCAAATGGAGTTGTTCTCCCACAGGATCCACTTTGCTGATCCTTCTTCAATATGCCCTTCACCAACATGCAGTGTTTCCTTGATTGAATTAGCTCTCACACCAATATTTGCGTCTAGAGCCTTTGCATTGAGGGCTATCTGAAAACGGCTGTGGCGCTGAAGTTGCCTGTGAATGTGGAGTTTGTGGCATGTGAAACCCGCATGTGGAGCATTCGTTTTTGTGGAATGCTCTACCAGGTTCATTCCTAGATTATGCACTCAAAGGGCACTAAGCATAGAGTGTGAAAACTGAGTTTCCTTGAGAGCTGCTTGGAAGCCTGATGGTGTGTGAAGTTAGTGAGCCAAATGGAGTTGTTCTCCCACAAGAACCACTCGGCTGATCCTTCTTCAATATGCCCTTCACCAACATGCAGTGTTTCCTTGATTCAATTAGCTCTCACACCAATATTTGCGTCTAGAGCCTTTGCATTGAGGGCTATCTGAAAACGGCTGTGGCGCTGAAGTTGCCTGTGAATGTGGAGTTGGTGGCATGTGAAACCCGCATGTGGAGCATTCGTTTGTGTGCGATGCTCACCAAGCTTCATTTCAGTCCTAGGCACTCAAAGGGCACTAAGCATAGAGTGTGAAACCTGAGTTTCCTTGAGAGCTGCTTGGTTGGAAGCCTGATGGTGTGTGAAGTTAGTGAGCCAAATGGAGTTGTTCTCCCACAGGATCCACTTTGCTGATCTTTCTTCAATATGCCCTTCACCAACATGCAGTGTTTCCTTGATTGAATTAGCTCTCACACCAATATTTGCGTCTAGAGCCTTTGCATTGAGGGCTATCTGAAAACGGTTGTGGCGCTGAAGATGCCTGTGAAGTGGAGTTGGTGGCATGTGAAACTCGCATGTGGAGCATTCGTTTGTGTGGGATGCTCACCAAGGTTTATTT
>NW_026697668.1:0-29193 GCF_030435755.1 Ochotona princeps
ACAAGAACCACTCGGCTGATCCTTCTTCAATATGCCCTTCACCAACATGCAGTGTTTCCTTGATTGAATTAGCTCTCACACCAATATTTGCGTCTAGAGCCTTTGCATTGAGGGCTATCTGAAAACGGCTGTGGCGCTGAAGTTGCCTGTGAATGTGGAGTTGGTGGCATGTGAAACCCGCATGTGGAGCATTCGTTTGTGTGGGATGCTCTACCAGGTTCATTCCTAGATAATGCACTCAAAGGGCACTAAGCATAGAGTGTGAGAAAACTGAGTTTCCTTGAGAGCTGCTTGGAAGCCTGATGGTGTGTGAAGTTAATGAGCCTAATGGAGTTTGTTCTCCCACAAGAACACTCGGCTGATCCTTCTTTCAATATGCCCTTCACCAACATGCAGTGTATCCTTGATTGAATTAGCTCTCACACCAATATTTGCGTCTAGAGCCTTTGCATTGAGGGCTATCTGAAAAACGGCTGTGGCACTGAAGTTGCCTGTGAATGTGGAGTTGGTGGCATGTGAAACCCGCATGTGGGAGCGATTCGTTTGTGTGGATGCTCTACCAGGTTCATTCCTAGATAATGCACTCAAAGGGCACTAAGCATAGAGTGTGAAAACTGAGTTTCCTTGAGAGCTGCTTGGAAGCCTGATGGTGTGTGAAGTTAGTGAGGCCAAATGGAGTTGTTCTCCCCACAAGAACCACTCGGCTGATCCTTCTTCAATATGCCCTTCACCAACATGCAGTGTTTCCTTGATTGAATTAGCTCTCACACCAATATTTGCGTCTAGAGCCTTTGCATTGAGGGCTATCTGAAACGGCTGTGGCGCTGAAGTTGCCTGTGAATGTGAGTTGGTGGCATGTGAAAACCGCATGTGGAGCATTCGTTTGTGTGGCATGCTCTACCAGGTTCATTCCTAGATAATGCACTCAAAGGGAACTAAGCATAGAGTGTGAAAACTGAGTTTCCTTGAGAGCAGCTTGGAAGCCTGATGGTGTGTGAAGTTAGTGAGCCAAATGGAGTTGTTCTCCCACAAGAACCACTCGGCTGATCCTTCTTCAATATGCCCTTCACCAACATGCAGTGTTTCCTTGATTGAATTAGCTCTCACATCAATATTTGCGTCTAGATCCTTTGCATTGAGGGCTATCTGAAAACGGCTGTGGCGCTGAAGTTGCCTGTCAATGTGGAGTTGGTGGCATGTGAAACCCGCATGTGGAGCATTCGTTTGTGTGGGATGCTCTACCAGGTTCATTCCTAGATAATGCACTCAAAGGGCACTAAGCATAAGAGTGTGAAAACTGAGTTTCCTTGAGAGCTGCTTGGAAGCCTGATGGTGTGTGAAGTTAGTGAGCCAAATGGAGTTGTTCTCCCACAAGAACCACTTGGCTGATCCTTCTTCAATATGCCCTTCACCAACATGCAGTGTTTCCTTGATTGAATTAGCTCTCACACCAATATTGCGTCTAGAGCCTTTGCATTGAGGGCTATCTGAAAACAGCTGTGGCGCTGAAGTTGCCTGTGAATGTGGAGTTGGTGGCATGTGAAACCCGCATGTGGAGCATTCGTTTGTGTGGGGATGTTCTACCAGGTTCATTCCTAGATAATGTACTCAAAGGGCACTAAGCATAGAGTGTGAAAACTGAGTTTCCTTGAGAGCTGCTTGGAAGCCTGATGGTGTGTGAAGTTAGTGAGCCAAATGGAGTTGTTCTCCCACAAGAACCCACTCGGCTGATCCTTCTTCAATATGCCCTTCACCAACATGCAGTGTTTCCTTGATTGAATTAGCTCTCACAACCAATATTTGCGTCTAGAGCCTTTGCATTGAGGGCTATCTGAAAACGGCTGTGGTGCTGAAGTTGCCTGTGAATGTGGAGTTGGTGGCATGTGAAACCCGCATGTGGAGCATTCGTTTGTGTGGGATGCCCTACAAGGTTCATTTCAGTCCTAGGCACTCAAAGGGCACTAAACATAGAGTGTGAAAACTGAGTTTCCTTGAGAGCTGCTTGGAAGGCCTGATGTGTGTGTGAAGTTAGTGAGCCAAATGGAGTTGTTCTCCCACAAGAACCACTCGGCTGATCCTTCTTCAATATGCCCTTCAACCAACATGCAGTGTTTCCTTGATTGAATTAGCTCTCACACCAATATTTGCGTCTAGATCACTTTGCATTTGAGGGCTATCTGAAAACGGCTGTGGCGCTGAAGTTGCCTGTCAATGTGGAGTTGGTGGGCATGTGAAACCCGCATGTGGAGCATTCGTTTGTGTGGGATGATCTACCAGGTCCATTCCTAGATAATGCACTCAAAGGGCACTAAGCATAGAGTGTGAAAACTGAGTTTCCTTGAGAGCTGCTTGGAAGCCTGATGGTGTGTGAAGTTAGTGAGCCAAATGGAGTTGTTCTCCCACAAGAACCACTCGGCTGATCCTTCTTCAATATGCCCTTCACCAACATGCAGTGTTTTCTTGATTGAATTAGCTCTCACACCAATATTTGCGTCTAGAGCCTTTGCATTGAGGGCTATCTGAAAACGGCTGTGGCGCTGAAGTTGCCTGTGAATGTGGAGTTGGTGGCATGTGAAACCCGCATGTGGAGCAATTCGTTTGTGTGGGGATGCTCTACCAGGTTCATTCCTAGATAATGCACTCAAAGGGCACTAAGCATAGAGTGTGAAAACTGAGTTTCCTTGAGAGCTGCTTGGAAGCCTGATGGTGTGTGAAGTTAGTGAGCCAAATGGAGTTGTTCTCCACAAGAAACCACTTGGCTGATCCTTCTTCAATATGCCCTTCACCAACATGCAGTGTATCCTTGATTGAATTAGCTCTCACACCAATATTTGCGTCTAGAGCCTTTGCATGAGGGCTATCTGAAAACGGCTGTGGCACTGAAGTTGCCTGTGAATGTGGAGTTGGTGGCATGTGAAACCCGCATGTGGAGCATTCGTTTTGTGTGGGATGCTCTACCAGGTTCATTCCTAGATAATGCACTCAAAGGGCACTAAGCATAGAGTGTGAAAACTGAGTTTCCTTGAGAGCTGCTTGGAAGCCTGATGGTGTGTGAAGTTAGTGAGCCAAATGGAGTTGTTCTCCCACAAGAACCACTCGGCTGATCCTTCTTCAATATGCCCTTCACCAACATGCAGTGTTTCCTTGATTGAATTAGCTCTCACACCAATATTTGCGTCTAGAGCCTTTGCATTGAGGGCTATCTGAAAACGGCTGTGGCGCTGAAGTTGCCTGTGAATGTGGAGTTGGTGCATGTGAAAAACCGCATGTGGAGCATTCGTTTGTGTGGCATGCTCTACCAGGTTCATTCCTAGATAATGCACTCAAAGGGAACTAAGCATAGAGTGTGAAAACTGAGTTTCCTTGAGAGCTGCTTGGAAGCCTGATGGTGTGTGAAGTTAGTGAGCCAAATGGAGTTGTTTCTCCCACAAGAACACTCGGCTGATCCTTCTTCAATATGCCCTTCACCAACATGCAGTGTTTCCTTGATTGAATTAGCTCTCACATCAATATTTGCGTCTAGAGCCTTTGCATTGAGGGCTATCTGAAAACGGCTGTGGCGCTGAAGTTGCCTGTCAATGTGGAGTTGGTGGCATGTGAAACCCGCATGTTGGAGCATTCGTTTGTGTGGGATGCTCTACCAGGTTCATTCCTAGATAATGCACTCAAAAAAAAAAGGGGCACTAAAGCATAGAGTGTGAAAACTGAGTTTCCTTGAGAGCTGCTTGGAAGCCTGATGGTGTGTGAAGTTAGTGAGCCAAATGGAGTTGTTCTCCCACAAGAACCACTTGGCTGATCCTTCTTCAATATGCCCTTCACCAACATGCAGTGTTTCCTTGATTGAATTAGCTCTCACACCAATATTTGCGTCTAGAGCCTTTGCATTGAGGGCTATCTGAAAACAGCTGTGGCGCTGAAGTTGCCTGTGAATGTGGAGTTGGTGGCATGTGAAACCCGCATGTGGAGCATTCGTTTGTGTGGGATGTTCTACCAGGTTCATTCCTAGATAATGTACTCAAAGGGCACTAAGCATAGAGTGTGAAAACTGAGTTTCCTTGAGAGCTGCTTGGAAGCCTGATGGTGTGTGAAGTTAGTGAGCCAAATGGAGTTGTTCTCCCACAAGAACCACTCGGCTGATCCTTCTTCAATATGCCCTTCACCAACATGCAGTGTTTCCTTGATTGAATTAGCTCTCACACCAATATTTGCGTCTAGAGCCTTTGCATTGAGGGCTATCTGAAAACGGCTGTGGTGCTGAAGTTGCCTGTGAATGTTGGAGTTGGTGGCATGTGAAACCCGCATGTGGAGCATTCGTTTGTGTGGGATGCCCTACAAGGTTCATTTCAGTCCTAGGCACTCAAAGGGCACTAAACATAGAGTGTGAAAACTGAGTTTCCTTGAGAGCTGCTTGGAAGCCTGATGGTGTGTGAAAGTTAGTGAGCCAAATGGAGTTGTTCTCCCACAAGAACCACTCGGCTGATCCTTCTTCAATATGCCCTTCACCAACATGCAGTGTTTCCTTGATTGAATTAGCTCTCACACCAATATTTGTGTCTAGAGCCTTTGCATTGAGGGCTATCTGAAAACGGCTGTGGCGCTGAAGCTGCCTGTGAATGTGGAGTTGGTGGCAAGTGAAACCGCATGTGGAGCATTCGTTTGTGTGGGATGCTCTACCAGGTTCATTCCTAGATAATGCACTCAAAGGGCACTAAGCATAGAGTGTGAAAACTGAGTTTCCTTGAGAGCTGCTTGGAAGCCTGATGGTGTGTGAAGTTAGTGAGCCAAATGGAGTTGTTCTCCCACAAGAACCACTCGGCTGATCCTTCTTCAATATGCCCTTCACCAACATGCAGTGTTTGCTTGATTGAATTAGCTCTCACACCAATATTTGCGTCTAGAGCCTTTGCATTGAGGGCTATCTGAAAACGGCTGTGGCGCTGAAGTTGCCTGTCAATGTGGAGTTGGTGGCATGTGAAACCCGCATGTGGAGCATTCGTTTGTGTTGGGATGATCTACCAGGTTCATTCCTAGATAATGCACTCAAAGGGAACTAAGCGTTAGAGTGTGAAAACTGAGTTTCCTTGAGAGCTGCTTGGAAGCCTGATGGTGTGTGAAGTTAGTGAGCCAAATGGAGTTGTTCTCCCACAAGAACCACTCGGCTGATCCTTCTTCAATATGCCCTTCACCAACATGCAGTGTTTCCTTGATTGAATTAGCTCTCACACCAATATTTGTGTCTAGAGCCTTTGCATTGAGGGCTATCTGAAAACGGCTGTGGCGCTGAAGTTGCCTGTGAATGTGGAGTTGGTGGCATGTGAAACCCGCATGTGGAGCATTCGTTTGTGTGGGATGCTCTACCAGGTTCATTCCTAGATAATGCACTCAAAGGGCACTAAGCATAGAGTGTGAAAACTGAGTTTCCTTGAGAGCTGCTTGGAAGCCTGATGGTGTGTGAAGTTAGTGAGCCAAATGGAGTTGTTCTCCCACAAGAACCACTCGGCTGATCCTTCTTCAATATGCCCTTCACCAACATGCCAGTGTTTCCTTGATTGAATTAGCTCTCACACCAATATTTGCGTCTAGAGCCTTTGCATTGAGGGCTATTTGAAAACGGCTGTGGCGCTGAAGTTGCCTGTGAATGTGGAGTTGGTGGCATGTGAAACCCGCATGTGGAGCATTCGTTTGTGTGGTATGTTCTACCAGGTTCATTCCTAGATAATGCACTCAAAGGGCACTAATCATAGAGTGTGAAAACTGAGTTTCCTTGAGAGCTGCTTGGAAGCCTGATGGTGTGTGAAGTTAGTGAGCCAAATGGAGTTGTTCTCCCACAAGAACCACTTGGCTGATCCTTCTTCAATATGCCCTTCACCAACATGCAGTGTTTCCTTGATTGAATTAGCTCTCACACCAATATTTGCGTCTAGAGCCTTTGCATTGAGGGCTATCTGAAAACGGCTGTGGCGCTGAAGTTGCCTGTCAATGTGGAATTGTGGCATGTAAAACCCACATGTGGAGCATTCGTTTGTGTGGGATGCTCTACCAGGTTCATTTCAGTCCTAGGCACTCAAAGGGCACTAAGCATAGAGTGTGAAAACTGAGTTTCCTTGAGAGCTGCTTGGAAGCCTGATGGTGTGTGAAGTTAGTGAGCCAAATGGAGTTGTTCTCCCACAAGAACCACTCGGCCGATGCTTCTTCAATATGCCCTTCACCAACATGCAGTGTTTCCTTGATTGAATTAGCTCTCACACCAATATTTGTGTCTAGAGCCTTTGCATTGAGGGCTATCTGAAAACGGCTGTGGTGCTGAAGTTGCCTGTGAATGTGGAGTTGGTGGCATGTGAAAACCCGCATGTGGAGCATTCGTTTGTGTGGCATTGCTCTACCAGGTTCATTCCTAGATAATGCACTCAAAGGGCACTAAGCATAGAGTGTGAAAACTGAGTTTCCTTGAGAGCTGCTTGGAAGCCTGATGGTGTGTGAAGTTAGTGAGCCAAATGGAGTTGTTCTCCCACAAGAACCACTTGGCTGATCCTTCTTCAATATGCCCTTCACCAACATGCAGTGTTTCCTTGATTGAATTAGCTCTCACACCAATATTTGCATCTAGAGCCTTTGCATTGAGGGCTATCTGAAAACAGCTGTGGCGCTGAAGTTGCCTGTGAATGTGGAGTTGGTGGCATGTGAAACCCGCATGTGGAGCATTCGTTTGTGTGGATTGTTCTACCAGGTTCATTCCTAGATAATGCACTCAAAGGGCACTAAGCATAGAGTGTGAAAACTGAGTTTCCTTGAGAGCTGCTTGGAAGCCTGATGGTGTGTGAAGTTAGTGAGCCAAATGGAGTTGTTCTCCCACAAGAACCACTCGGCTGATCCTTCTTCAATATGCCCTTCACCAACATGCAGTGTTTCCTTGATTGAATTAGCTCTCACACCAATATTTGCGTCTAGAGCCTTTGCATTGAGGGCTATTTGAAAAACGGCTGTGGCGCTGAAGTTGCCTGTGAATGTGGAGTTGGTGGTATGTGAAACCCGCATGTGGAGCATTCGTTTGTGTGGGATGCTCTACCAGGTTCATTCCTAGATAATGCACTCAAAGGGCACTAAGCATAGAGTGTGAAAACTGAGTTTTCTTGAGAGCTGCTTGGAAGCCTGATGGTGTGTGAAGTAGTGAGCCAAATGGAGTTGTTCTCCACAAGAACCACTCGGCTGATCCTTCTTCAATATGCCCTTCACCAACATGCAGTGTTTCCTTGATTGAATTAGCTCTCACACCAATATTTGCGTCTAGAGCCTTTGCATTGAGGGCTATCTGAAAACGGCTGTGGCGCTGAAGTTGCCTGTGAATGTGGAGTTGGTGGCATGTGAAACCCCGCATGTGGAGCATTCGTTTGTGTGGCATGCTCTACCAGGTTCATTCCTAGATAATGCACTCAAAGGGCACTAAGCATAGAGTGTGAAAACTGAGTTTCCTTGAAAGCTGCTTGGAAGCCTGATGGTGTGTGAAGTTAGTGAGCCAAATGGAGTTGTTCTCCCACAAGAACCACTCGGCCGATCCTTCTTCAATATGCCCTTCACCAACATGCAGTGTTTCCTTGATTGAATTAGCTCTCACACCCAATATTTGCGTCTAGAGCCTTTGCATTGAGGGCTATCTGAAAACGGCTGTGGCACTGAAGTTGCCTGTGAATGTGGAGTTGGTGGCATGTGAAACCCGCATGTGGAGCATTCGTTTGTGTGGGATGCTCTACCAGGTTCATTCCTAGATAATGCACTCAAAGGGCACTAAGCATAGAGTGTGAAAACTGAGTTTCCTTGAGAGCTGCTTGGAAGCCTGATGGTGTGTGAAGTTAGTGAGCCAAATGGAGTTGTTCTCCCACAAGAACCACTCGGCCGATCCTTCTTCAATATGCCCTTCACCAACATGCAGTGTTTCCTTGATTGAATTAGCTCTCACACCAATATTTGCGTCTAGAGCCTTTGCATTGAGGGCTATCTGAAACGGCTGTGGCGCTGAAGTTGCCTGTGAATGTGGAGTTGGTGGCATGTGAAACCCGCATGTGAAGCATTCGTTTGTGAGGCATGCTCTACCAGGTTCATTCCTAGATAATGCACTCAAAGGGCACTAAGCATAGAGTGTGAAAACTGAGTTTCCTTGAGAGCTGCTTGGAAGCCTGATGGTGTGTGAAGTTAGTGAGCCAAATGGAGTTGTTCTCCCACAAGAACCACTCGGCTGATCCTTCTTCAATATGCCCTTCACCAACATGCAGTGTTTCCTTGATTGAATTGTCCCCCACACCAATATTTGCGTCTAGAGCCTTTGCATTGAGGACTGTCTGAAAACGGCTGTGGCGCTGAAGTTGCCTGTGAATGTGGAGTTGGTGGCATGTGAAACCCGCATGTGGAGCATTCGTTTGTGTGGGATGCTCTACCAGGTTCATTCTAGATAATGCACTCAAAGGGCACTAAGCATAGAGTGTGAAAACTGAGTTTCCTTGAGAGCTGCTTGGAAGCCTGATGGTGTGTGAAGTTAGTGAGCCAAATGGAGTTGTTCCCCCACAAGAACCATTCGGCTGATCCTTCTTCAATATGCCCTTCACCAACATGCAGTGTTTCCTTGATTGAATTAGCTCTCACACCAATATTTGCGTCTAGAGCCTTTGCATTGAGGGCTATCTGAAAACGGCTGTGGCGCTGAAGTTGCCTGTGAATGTGGAGTTGGTGGCATGTGAAACCCGCATGTGGAGCATTCGTTTGTGTGGATGATCTACCAGGTTCATTCCTAGATAATGCACTCAAAGGGCACTAAGCATAGAGTGTGAAAACTGAGTTTCCTTGAGAGCTGCTTGGAAGCCTGATGGTGTGTGAAGTTGGTGAGCCAAATGGAGTTGTTCTCCCACAAGAACCAGTTGGCTGATCCTTCTTCAATATGCCCTTCACCAACATGCAGTGTTTCCTTGATTGAATTAGCTCTCACCACCAATATTTGCGTCTAGAGCCTTTGCATTGAGGGCTATCTGAAAATGGCTGTGGCGCTGAAGTTGCCTGTGAATGTGGAGTTGGTGGCATGTGAAACCCGCATGTGGAGCATTCGTTTGTGTGGGATGCTCTACCAGGTTCATTCCTAGATAATGCACTCAAAGGGCACTAAGCATAGAATGTGAAAACTGAGTTTCCTTGAGAGCTGCTTGAAGCCTGATGGTGTGTGAAGTTAGTGAGCCAAATGGAGTTGTTCTCCCACAAGAACCACTCGGCTGATCCTTCTTCAATATGCCCTTCACCAACATGCAGTGTTTCCTTGATTGAATTAGCTCTCACACCAATATTTGCGTCTAGAGCTTTTGCATTGAGGGCTATCTGAAAACGGCTGTGGCGCTGAAGTTGCCTGTGAATGTGGAGTTGGTGGCATGTGAAACCCGCATGTGGAGCATTCGTTTGTGTGGGATGTTCTACCAGGTTCATTCCTAGAAAATGCACTCAAAGGGCACTAAGCTTAGAGTGTGAAAACTGAGTTTCCTTGAGAGCTGCTTGAAGCCTGATGGTGTGTGAAGTTAGTGAGCCAAATGGAGTTGTTCTCCCACAAAAAAAAACTCGGCTGATCCTTCTTCAATATGCCCTTCACCAACATGCAGTGTTTCCTTGATTGAATTAGCTCTCACACCAATATTTGCGTCTAGAGCCTTTGCATTGAGTGCTATCTGAAAACGGCTGTGGCGCTGAAGTTGCCTGTGAATGTGGAGTTGGTGGCATGTGAAACCCGCATGTGGAGCATTCGTTTGTGTGGGATGCTCACCAAGCTTCATTTCAGTCCTAGGTACTCAAAGGGCACTAAGCATAGAGTGTGAAAACTGAGTTTCCTTGAGAGCTGCTTGGAAGCCTGATGGTGTGTGAAGTTAGTGAGCCAAATGGAGTTGTTCCCCCACAAGAACCATTCGGCTGATCCTTCTTCAATATGCCCTTCACCAACATGCAGTGTTTCCTTGATTGAATTAGCTCTCACACCAATATTTGCGTCTAGAGCCTTTGCATTGAGGGCTATCTGAAAACGGCTGTGGCGCTGAAGTTGCCTGTGAATGTGGAGTTGGTGGCATGTGAAACCCGCATGTGGAGCATTCGTTTGTGTGGGATGATCTACCAGGTTCATTCCTAGATAATGCACTCAAAGGGCACTAAGCATAGAGTGTGAAAACTGAGTTTCCTTGAGAGCTGCTTGGAAGCCTGATGGTGTGTGAAGTTAGTGAGCCAAATGGAGTTGTTCTCAGACAAGAACCACTTGGCTGATCCTTCTTCAATATGCCCTTCACCAACATGCAGTGTTTCCTTGATTGAATTAGCTCTCACACCAATATTTGCGTCTAGAGCCTTCGCATTGAGGGCTATCTGAAAACGGCTGTGGCGCTGAAGTTGCCTGTGAATGTGGAGTTGGTGGCATGTGAAAACCGCATGTGGAGCATTCGTTTGTGTGGCATGCTCTACCAGGTTCATTTCAGTCCTAGGCACTCAAAGGGCACTAAGCATAGAGTGTGAAAACTGAGTTTCCTTGAGAGCTGCTTGGAAGCCTGATGGTGTGTGAAGTTAGTGAGCCAAATGGAGTTGTTCTCAGACAAGAACCACTTGGCTGATCCTTCTTCAATATGCCCTTCACCAACATGCAGTGTTTCCTTGATTGAATTAGCTCTCACACCAATATTTGCGTCTAGAGCCTTTGCATTGAGGACTATCTGAAAACGGCTGTGGCGCTGAAGTTGCCTGTGAATGTGGATTTGGTGGCATGTGAAACCCGCATGTGGAGCATTCGTTTGTGTGGGATGTTCTACCAGGTTCATTCCTAGATAATGCACTCAAAGGGCACTAAGCATAGAGTGTGAAAACTGAGTTTCCTTGAGAGCTGCTTGGAAGCCTGATGGTGTGTGAAGTTAGTGAGCCAAATGGAGTTGTTCCCCCACAAGAACCATTCGGCTGATCCTTCTTCAATATGCCCTTCACCAACATGCAGTGTTTCCTTGATTGAATTAGCTCTCACACCAATATTTGCGTCTAGATCCTTTGCATTGAGGGCTATCTGAAAACGGCTGTGGCGCTGAAGTTGCCTGTCAATGTGGAGTTGGTGGCATGTGAAACCCGCATGTGGAGCATTCGTTTGTGTGGGATGATCTACGAGGTTCATTTCAGTCCTAGGCACTCAAAGGGCACTAAGCATAGAGTGTGAAAACTGAGTTTCCTTGAGAGCTGCTTGGAAGCCTGATGGTGTGTGAAGTTAGTGAGCCAAATGGAGTTGTTCTCCCACAAGAACCACTCGGCTGATCCTTCTTCAATATGCCCTTCACCAACATGCAGTGTTTCCTTGATTGAATTAGCTCTCACACCAATATTTGCGTCTAGAGCCTTTGCATTGTGGGCTATCTGAAAACGGCTGTGGCGCTGAAGTTGCCTGTGAATGTGGAGTTGGTGGCATGTGAAACCCGCATGTGGAGCATTCGTTTGTGTGGGATGCTTTACCAGGTTCATTCCTAGATAATGCACTCAAAGGGCACTAAGCATAGAGTGTGAAAACTGAGTTTCCTTGAGAGCTGCTTGGAAGCCTGATGGTGTGTGATGTTAGTGAGCCAAATGGAGTTGTTCTCCCACAAGAACCACTCGGCTGATCCTTCTTCAATATGCCCTTCACCAACATGCAGTGTTTCCTTGATTGAATTGTCCCCCACACCAATATTTGCGTCTAGAGCCTTTGCATTGAGGGCTATCTGAAAACGGCTGTGGCACTGAAGTTGCCTGTGAATGTGGAGTTGGTGGCATGTGAAACCCGCATGTGGAGCATTCGTTTGTGTGGGATGCTCACCAAGCTTCATTTCAGTTCTAGGTACTCAAAGGGCACTAAGCATAGAGTGTGAAAACTGAGTTTCCTTGAGAGCTGCTTGGAAGCCTGATGGTGTGTGAAGTTAGTGAGCCAAATGGAGTTGTTCTCCCACAAGAACCACTCGGCTGATCCTTCTTCAATATGCCCTTCACCAACATGCAGTGTTTCCTTGATTGAATTAGCTCTCACACCAATATTTGCGTCTAGAGCCTTTGCATTGAGGGCTATTTGAAAACGGCTGTGGCGCTGAAGTTGCCTGTGAATGTGGAGTTGGTGGTATGTGAAACCCGCATGTGGAGCATTCGTTTGTGTGGGATGCTCTACCAGGTTCATTCCTAGATAATGCACTCAAAGGGCACTAAGCATAGAGTGTGAAAACTGAGTTTTCTTGAGAGCTGCTTGGAAGCCTGATGGTGTGTGAAGTTAGTGAGCCAAATGGAGTTGTTCTCCCACAAGAACCACTCGGCTGATCCTTCTTCAATATGCCCTTCACCAACATGCAGTGTTTCCTTGATTGAATTAGCTCTCACACCAATATTTGCGTCTAGAGCCTTTGCATTGAGGGCTATCTGAAAACGGCTGTGGCGCTGAAGTTGCCTGTGAATGTGGAGTTGGTGGCATGTGAAACCCGCATGTGGAGCATTCGTTTGTGTGGCATGCTCTACCAGGTTCATTCCTAGATAATGCACTCAAAGGGCACTAAGCATAGAGTGTGAAAACTGAGTTTCCTTGAAAGCTGCTTGGAAGCCTGATGGTGTGTGAAGTTAGTGAGCCAAATGGAGTTGTTCTCCCACAAGAACCACTCGGCCGATCCTTCTTCAATATGCCCTTCACCAACATGCAGTGTTTCCTTGATTGAATTAGCTCTCACACCAATATTTGCGTCTAGAGCCTTTGCATTGAGGGCTATCTGAAAACGGCTGTGGCACTGAAGTTGCCTGTGAATGTGGAGTTGGTGGCATGTGAAACCCGCATGTGGAGCATTCGTTTGTGTGGGATGCTCTACCAGGTTCATTCCTAGATAATGCACTCAAAGGGCACTAAGCATAGAGTGTGAAAACTGAGTTTCCTTGAGAGCTGCTTGGAAGCCTGATGGTGTGTGAAGTTAGTGAGCCAAATGGAGTTGTTCTCCCACAAGAACCACTCGGCCGATCCTTCTTCAATATGCCCTTCACCAACATGCAGTGTTTCCTTGATTGAATTAGCTCTCACACCAATATTTGCGTCTAGAGCCTTTGCATTGAGGGCTATCTGAAAACGGCTGTGGCGCTGAAGTTGCCTGTGAATGTGGAGTTGGTGGCATGTGAAACCCGCATGTGAAGCATTCGTTTGTGAGGCATGCTCTACCAGGTTCATTCCTAGATAATGCACTCAAAGGGCACTAAGCATAGAGTGTGAAAACTGAGTTTCCTTGAGAGCTGCTTGGAAGCCTGATGGTGTGTGAAGTTAGTGAGCCAAATGGAGTTGTTCTCCCACAAGAACCACTCGGCTGATCCTTCTTCAATATGCCCTTCACCAACATGCAGTGTTTCCTTGATTGAATTGTCCCCCACACCAATATTTGCGTCTAGAGCCTTTGCATTGAGGACTGTCTGAAAACGGCTGTGGCGCTGAAGTTGCCTGTGAATGTGGAGTTGGTGGCATGTGAAACCCGCATGTGGAGCATTCGTTTGTGTGGGATGCTCTACCAGGTTCATTCCTAGATAATGCACTCAAAGGGCACTAAGCATAGAGTGTGAAAACTGAGTTTCCTTGAGAGCTGCTTGGAAGCCTGATGGTGTGTGAAGTTAGTGAGCCAAATGGAGTTGTTCCCCCACAAGAACCATTCGGCTGATCCTTCTTCAATATGCCCTTCACCAACATGCAGTGTTTCCTTGATTGAATTAGCTCTCACACCAATATTTGCGTCTAGAGCCTTTGCATTGAGGGCTATCTGAAAACGGCTGTGGCGCTGAAGTTGCCTGTGAATGTGGAGTTGGTGGCATGTGAAACCCGCATGTGGAGCATTCGTTTGTGTGGGATGATCTACCAGGTTCATTCCTAGATAATGCACTCAAAGGGCACTAAGCATAGAGTGTGAAAACTGAGTTTCCTTGAGAGCTGCTTGGAAGCCTGATGGTGTGTGAAGTTGGTGAGCCAAATGGAGTTGTTCTCCCACAAGAACCAGTTGGCTGATCCTTCTTCAATATGCCCTTCACCAACATGCAGTGTTTCCTTGATTGAATTAGCTCTCACACCAATATTTGCGTCTAGAGCCTTTGCATTGAGGGCTATCTGAAAATGGCTGTGGCGCTGAAGTTGCCTGTGAATGTGGAGTTGGTGGCATGTGAAACCCGCATGTGGAGCATTCGTTTGTGTGGGATGCTCTACCAGGTTCATTCCTAGATAATGCACTCAAAGGGCACTAAGCATAGAATGTGAAAACTGAGTTTCCTTGAGAGCTGCTTGGAAGCCTGATGGTGTGTGAAGTTAGTGAGCCAAATGGAGTTGTTCTCCCACAAGAACCACTCGGCTGATCCTTCTTCAATATGCCCTTCACCAACATGCAGTGTTTCCTTGATTGAATTAGCTCTCACACCAATATTTGCGTCTAGAGCTTTTGCATTGAGGGCTATCTGAAAACGGCTGTGGCGCTGAAGTTGCCTGTGAATGTGGAGTTGGTGGCATGTGAAACCCGCATGTGGAGCATTCGTTTGTGTGGGATGTTCTACCAGGTTCATTCCTAGAAAATGCACTCAAAGGGCACTAAGCTTAGAGTGTGAAAACTGAGTTTCCTTGAGAGCTGCTTGGAAGCCTGATGGTGTGTGAAGTTAGTGAGCCAAATGGAGTTGTTCTCCCACAAAAAAAAACTCGGCTGATCCTTCTTCAATATGCCCTTCACCAACATGCAGTGTTTCCTTGATTGAATTAGCTCTCACACCAATATTTGCGTCTAGAGCCTTTGCATTGAGTGCTATCTGAAAACGGCTGTGGCGCTGAAGTTGCCTGTGAATGTGGAGTTGGTGGCATGTGAAACCCGCATGTGGAGCATTCGTTTGTGTGGGATGCTCACCAAGCTTCATTTCAGTCCTAGGTACTCAAAGGGCACTAAGCATAGAGTGTGAAAACTGAGTTTCCTTGAGAGCTGCTTGGAAGCCTGATGGTGTGTGAAGTTAGTGAGCCAAATGGAGTTGTTCCCCCACAAGAACCATTCGGCTGATCCTTCTTCAATATGCCCTTCACCAACATGCAGTGTTTCCTTGATTGAATTAGCTCTCACACCAATATTTGCGTCTAGAGCCTTTGCATTGAGGGCTATCTGAAAACGGCTGTGGCGCTGAAGTTGCCTGTGAATGTGGAGTTGGTGGCATGTGAAACCCGCATGTGGAGCATTCGTTTGTGTGGGATGATCTACCAGGTTCATTCCTAGATAATGCACTCAAAGGGCACTAAGCATAGAGTGTGAAAACTGAGTTTCCTTGAGAGCTGCTTGGAAGCCTGATGGTGTGTGAAGTTAGTGAGCCAAATGGAGTTGTTCTCAGACAAGAACCACTTGGCTGATCCTTCTTCAATATGCCCTTCACCAACATGCAGTGTTTCCTTGATTGAATTAGCTCTCACACCAATATTTGCGTCTAGAGCCTTCGCATTGAGGGCTATCTGAAAACGGCTGTGGCGCTGAAGTTGCCTGTGAATGTGGAGTTGGTGGCATGTGAAAACCGCATGTGGAGCATTCGTTTGTGTGGCATGCTCTACCAGGTTCATTTCAGTCCTAGGCACTCAAAGGGCACTAAGCATAGAGTGTGAAAACTGAGTTTCCTTGAGAGCTGCTTGGAAGCCTGATGGTGTGTGAAGTTAGTGAGCCAAATGGAGTTGTTCTCAGACAAGAACCACTTGGCTGATCCTTCTTCAATATGCCCTTCACCAACATGCAGTGTTTCCTTGATTGAATTAGCTCTCACACCAATATTTGCGTCTAGAGCCTTTGCATTGAGGACTATCTGAAAACGGCTGTGGCGCTGAAGTTGCCTGTGAATGTGGATTTGGTGGCATGTGAAACCCGCATGTGGAGCATTCGTTTGTGTGGGATGTTCTACCAGGTTCATTCCTAGATAATGCACTCAAAGGGCACTAAGCATAGAGTGTGAAAACTGAGTTTCCTTGAGAGCTGCTTGGAAGCCTGATGGTGTGTGAAGTTAGTGAGCCAAATGGAGTTGTTCCCCCACAAGAACCATTCGGCTGATCCTTCTTCAATATGCCCTTCACCAACATGCAGTGTTTCCTTGATTGAATTAGCTCTCACACCAATATTTGCGTCTAGATCCTTTGCATTGAGGGCTATCTGAAAACGGCTGTGGCGCTGAAGTTGCCTGTCAATGTGGAGTTGGTGGCATGTGAAACCCGCATGTGGAGCATTCGTTTGTGTGGGATGATCTACGAGGTTCATTTCAGTCCTAGGCACTCAAAGGGCACTAAGCATAGAGTGTGAAAACTGAGTTTCCTTGAGAGCTGCTTGGAAGCCTGATGGTGTGTGAAGTTAGTGAGCCAAATGGAGCTGTTCTCCCACAAGAACCACTCGGCTGATCCTTCTTCAATATGCCCTTCACCAACATGCAGTGTTTCCTTGATTGAATTAGCTCTCACACCAATATTTGCGGTCTAGAGCCTTTGCATTGTGGGCTATCTGAAAACGGCTGTGGCGCTGAAGTTGCCTGTGAATGTGGAGTTGGTGGCATGTGAAACCCGCATGTGGAGCATTCGTTTGTGTGGGATGCTTTACCAGGTTCATTCCTAGATAATGCACTCAAAGGGCACTAAGCATAGAGTGTGAAAACTGAGTTTCCTTGAGAGCTGCTTGGAAGCCTGATGGTGTGTGATGTTAGTGAGCCAAATGGAGTTGTTCTCCCACAAGAACCACTCGGCTGATCCTTCTTCAATATGCCCTTCACCAACATGCAGTGTTTCCTTGATTGAATTGTCCCCCACACCAATATTTGCGTCTAGAGCCTTTGCATTGAGGGCTATCTGAAAACGGCTGTGGCACTGAAGTTGCCTGTGAATGTGGAGTTGGTGGCATGTGAAACCCGCATGTGGAGCATTCGTTTGTGTGGGATGCTCACCAAGCTTCATTTCAGTTCTAGGTACTCAAAGGGCACTAAGCATAGAGTGTGAAAACTGAGTTTCCTTGAGAGCTGCTTGGAAGCCTGATGGTGTGTGAAGTTAGTGAGCCAAATGGAGTTGTTCTCCCACAAGAACCACTCGGCTGATCCTTCTTCAATATGCCCTTCACCAACATGCAGTGTTTCCTTGATTGAATTAGCTCTCACACCAATATTTGCGTCTAGAGCCTTTGCATTGAGGGCTATCTGAAAACGGCTGTGGCGCTGAAGTTGCCTGTGAATGTGGAGTTGGTGGCATGTGAAACCCGCATGTGGAGCATTCGTTTGTGTGGCATGCTCTACCAGGTTCATTCCTAGATAATGCACTCAAAGGGCACTAAGCATAGAGTGTGAAAACTGAGTTTCCTTGAGAGCTGCTTGGAAGCCTGATGGTGTGTGAAGTTAGTGAGCCAAATGGAGTTGTTCTCCCACAAGAACCACTCGGCCGATCCTTCTTCAATATGCCCTTCACCAACATGCAGTGTTTCCTTGATTGAATTAGCTCTCACACCAATATTTGCGTCTAGAGCCTTTGCATTGAGGGCTATCTGAAAACGGCTGTGGCACTGAAGTTGCCTGTGAATGTGGAGTTGGTGGCATGTGAAACCCGCATGTGGAGCATTCGTTTGTGTGGGATGCTCTACCAGGTTCATTCCTAGATAATGCACTCAAAGGGCACTAAGCATAGAGTGTGAAAACTGAGTTTCCTTGAGAGCTGCTTGGAAGCCTGATGGTGTGTGAAGTTAGTGAGCCAAATGGAGTTGTTCTCCCACAAGAACCACTCGGCCGATCCTTCTTCAATATGCCCTTCACCAACATGCAGTGTTTCCTTGATTGAATTAGCTCTCACACCAATATTTGCGTCTAGAGCCTTTGCATTGAGGGCTATCTGAAAACGGCTGTGGCGCTGAAGTTGCCTGTGAATGTGGAGTTGGTGGCATGTGAAACCCGCATGTGGAGCATTCGTTTGTGTGGGATGCTCTACCAGGTTCATTCCTAGATAATGCACTCAAAGGGCACTAAGCATAGAGTGTGAAAACTGAGTTTCCTTGAGAGCTGCTTGGAAGCCTGATGGTGTGTGAAGTTAGTGAGCCAAATGGAGTTGTTCTCCCACAAGAACCACTTGGCTGATCCTTCTACAATATGCCCTTCACCAACATGCAGTGTTTCCTTGATTGAATTAGCTCTCACACCAATATTTGCGTCTAGAGCCTTTGCATTGAGGGCTATCTGAAAACGGCTGTGGCGCTGAAGTTGCCTGTGAATGTGGAGTTGGTGGCATGTGAAACCCGCATGTGAAGCATTCGTTTGTGAGGCATGCTCTACCAGGTTCATTCCTAGATAATGCACTCAAAGGGCACTAAGCATAGAGTGTGAAAACTGAGTTTCCTTGAGAGCTGCTTGGAAGCCTGATGGTGTGTGAAGTTAGTGAGCCAAATGGAGTTGTTCTCCCACAAGAACCACTCGGCTGATCCTTCTTCAATATGCCCTTCACCAACATGCAGTGTTTCCTTGATTGAATTGTCCCCCACACCAATATTTGCGTCTAGAGCCTTTGCATTGAGGACTATCTGAAAACGGCTGTGGCGCTGAAGTTGCCTGTGAATGTGGAGTTGGTGGCATGTGAAACCCGCATGTGGAGCATTCGTTTGTGTGGGATGCTCTACCAGGTTCATTCCTAGATAATGCACTCAAAGGGCACTAAGCATAGAGTGTGAAAACTGAGTTTCCTTGAGAGCTGCTTGGAAGCCTGATGGTGTGTGAAGTTAGTGAGCCAAATGGAGTTGTTCCCCCACAAGAACCATTCGGCTGATCCTTCTTCAATATGCCCTTCACCAACATGCAGTGTTTCCTTGATTGAATTAGCTCTCACACCAATATTTGCGTCTAGAGCCTTTGCATTGAGGGCTATCTGAAAATGGCTGTGGCGCTGAAGTTGCCTGTGAATGTGGAGTTGGTGGCATGTGAAACCCGCATGTGGAGCATTCGTTTGTGTGGGATGCTCTACCAGGTTCATTCCTAGATAATGCACTCAAAGGGCACTAAGCATAGAATGTGAAAACTGAGTTTCCTTGAGAGCTGCTTGGAAGCCTGATGGTGTGTGAAGTTAGTGAGCCAAATGGAGTTGTTCTCCCACAAGAACCACTCGGCTGATCCTTCTTCAATATGCCCTTCACCAACATGCAGTGTTTCCTTGATTGAATTGTCCCCCACACCAATATTTGCGTCTAGAGCCTTTGCATTGAGGGCTATCTGAAAACGGCTGTGGCGCTGAAGTTGCCTGTGAATGTGGAGTTGGTGGCATGTGAAACCCGCATGTGGAGCATTCGTTTGTGTGGGATGCTCACCAAGCTTCATTTCAGTCCTAGGTACTCAAAGGGCACTAAGCATAGAGTGTGAAAACTGAGTTTCCTTGAGAGCTGCTTGGAAGCCTGATGGTGTGTGAAGTTAGTGAGCCAAATGGAGTTGTTCTCCCACAAGAACCACTCGGCTGATCCTTCTTCAATATGCCCTTCACCAACATGCAGTGTTTCCTTGATTGAATTAGCTCTCACACCAATATTTGCGTCTAGAGCCTTTGCATTGAGGACTATCTGAAAACGGCTGTGGCGCTGAAGTTGCCTGTGAATGTGGAGTTGGTGGCATGTGAAACCCGCATGTGGAGCATTCGTTTGTGTGGGATGCTCTACCAGGTTCATTCCTAGATAATGCACTCAAAGGGCACTAAGCATAGAGTGTGAAAACTGAGTTTCCTTGAGAGCTGCTTGGAAGCCTGATGGTGTGTGAAGTTAGTGAGCCAAATGGAGTTGTTCTCCCACAAGAACCACTCGGCTGATCCTTCTTCAATATGCCCTTCACCAACATGCAGTGTTTCCTTGATTGAATTAGCTCTCACACCAATATTTGCGTCTAGAGCCTTTGCATTGAGGGCTATCTGAAAACGGCTGTGGAGCTGAAGTTGCCTGTGAATGTGGAGTTGGTGGCATATGAAACCCGCATGTGGAGCATTCGTTTGTGTGGGATGCTCTACCAGGTTCATTCCTACATAATGCACTCAAAGGGCACTAAGCATAGAGTGTGAAAACTGAGTTTCCTTGAGAGCTGCTTGGAAGTCTGATGGTGTGTGAAGTTAGTGAGCCAAATGGAGTTGTTCTCGCACAAGAACCACTCGGCTGATCCTTCTTCAATATGCCCTTCACCAACATGCAGTGTTTCCTTGATTGAATTAGCTCTCACACCAATATTTGCGTCTAGAGCCTTTGCATTGAGGGCTATCTGAAAACGGCTGTGGCGCTGAAGTTGCCTGTGAATGTGGAGTTGGTGGCATGTGAAACCCGCATGTGGAGCATTCGTTTGTGTGGGATGCTCTACCAGGTTCATTCCTAGATAATGCACTCAAAGGGCACTAAGCATAGAGTGTGAAAACTGAGTTTCCTTGAGAGCTGCTTGGAAGCCTGATGGTGTGTGAAGTTAGTGAGCCAAATGGAGTTGTTCTCCCACAAGAACCAGTTGGCTGATCCTTCTTCAATATGCCCTTCACCAACATGCAGTGTTTCCTTGATTGAATTAGCTCTCACACCAATATTTGCGTCTAGAGCCTTTGCATTGAGGGCTATCTGAAAATGGCTGTGGCGCTGAAGTTGCCTGTGAATGTGGAGTTGGTGGCATGTGAAACCCGCATGTGGAGCATTCGTTTGTGTGGGATGCTCTACCGGTTCATTCCTAGATAATGCACTCAAAGGGCACTAAGCATAGAATGTGAAAACTGAGTTTCCTTGAGAGCTGCTTGGAAGCCTGATGGTGTGTGAAGTTAGTGAGCCAAATGGAGTTGTTCTCCCACAAGAACCACTCGGCTGATCCTTCTTCAATATGCCCTTCACCAACATGCAGTGTTTCCTTGATTGAATTAGCTCTCACACCAATATTTGCGTCTAGAGCTTTTGCATTGAGGGCTATCTGAAAACGGCTGTGGCGCTGAAGTTGCCTGTGAATGTGGAGTTGGTGGCATGTGAAACCCGCATGTGGAGCATTCGTTTGTGTGGGATGTTCTACCAGGTTCATTCCTAGATAATGCACTCAAAGGGCACTAAGCATAGAGTGTGAAAACTGAGTTTCCTTGAGAGCTGCTTGGAAGCCTGATGGTGTGTGAAGTTAGTGAGCCAATTGGAGTTGTTCTCCCACAAAAAAAAACTCGGCTGATCCTTCTTCAATATGCCCTTCACCAACATGCAGTGTTTCCTTGATTGAATTAGCTCTCACACCAATATTTGCGTCTAGAGCCTTTGCATTGAGGGCTATCTGAAAACGGCTGTGGCGCTGAAGTTGCCTGTGAATGTGGAGTTGGTGGCATGTGAAACCCGCATGTGGAGCATTCGTTTGTGTGGGATGTTCTACCAGGTTCATTCCTAGATAATGCACTCAAAGGGCACTAAGCATAGAGTGTGAAAACTGAGTTTCCTTGAGAGCTGCATGGAAGCCTGATGGTGTGTGAAGTTAGTGAGCCAAATGGAGTTGTTCCCCCACAAGAACCATTCGGCTGATTCTTCTTCAATATGCCCTTCACCAACCTGCAGTGTTTCCTTGATTGAATTAGCTCGGACACCAATATTTGCGTCTAGATCCTTTGCATTGAGGGCTATCTGAAAATGGCTGTGGCGCTGAAGTTGCCTGTCAATGTGGAGTTGGTGGCATGTGAAACCCGCATGTGGAGCATTCGTTTGTGTGGGATGATCTACCAGGTCCATTCCTAGATAATGCACTCAAAGGGCACTAAGCATAGAGTGTGAAAACTGAGTTTCCTTGAGAGCTGCTTGGAAGCCTGATGGTGTGTGAAGTTAGTGAGCCAAATGGAGTTGTTCTCCCACAAGAACCACTCGGCTGATCCTTCTTCAATATGCCCTTCACCAACATGCAGTGTTTGCTTGATTGAATTAGCTCTCACACCAATATTTGCGTCTAGAGCCTTTGCATTGAGGGCTATCTGAAAACGGCTGTGGCGCTGAAGTTGCCTGTGAATGTGGAGTTGGTGGCATGTGAAACCCGCATGTGGAGCATTCGTTTGTGTGGGATGCTCTACCAGGTTCATTCCTAGATAATGCACTCAAAGGGCACTAAGCATAGAGTGTGAAAACTGAGTTTCCTTGAGAGCTGCTTGGAAGCCTGATGGTGTGTGAAGTTAGTGAGCCAAATGGAGTTGTTCTCCCACAAGAACCACTTGGCTGATCCTTCTTCAATATGCCCTTCACCAACATGCAGTGTTTCCTTGATTGAATTAGCTCTCACACCAATATTTGCGTCTAGAGCCTTTGCACTGAGGGCTATCTGAAAACGTCTGTGGCACTGAAGTTGCCTGTGAATGTGGAGTTGGTGGCATGTGAAACCCGCATGTGGAGCATTCGTTTGTGTGGGATGCTCTACCAGGTTCATTCCTAGAAAATGCACTCAAAGGGCACTAAGCATAGAATGTGAAAACTGAGTTTCCTTGAGAGCTGCTTGGAAGCCTGATGGTGTGTGAAGTTAGTGAGCCAAATGGAGTTGTTCTCCCACAAGAACCACTCGGCTGATCCTTCTTCAATATGCCCTTCACCAACATGCAGTGTTTCCTTGATTGAATTAGCTCTCACACCAATATTTGCGTCTAGAGCTTTTGCATTGAGGTCTATCTGAAAACGGCTGTGGCGCTGAAGTTGCCTGTGAATGTGGAGTTGGTGGCATGTGAAACCCGCATGTGGAGCATTCGTTTGTGTGGGATGTTCTACCAGCTTCATTCCTAGATAATGCACTCAAAGGGCACTAAGCATAGAGTGTGAAAACTGAGTTTCCTTGAGAGCTGCTTGGAAGCCTGATGGTGTGTGAAGTTAGTGAGCCAAATGGAGTTGTTCTCCCACAAGAACCACTCGGCTGATCCTTCTTCAATATGCCCTTCACCAACATGCAGTGTTTCCTTGATTGAATTAGCTCTCACACCAATATTTGCGTCTAGAGCCTTTGCATTGAGGGCTATCTGAAAACGGCTGTGGCGCTGAAGTTGCCTGTGAATGTGGAGTTGGTGGCATGTGAAACCCGCATGTGGAGCATTCGTTTGTGTGGGATGCTCACCAAGCTTCATTTCAGTCCTAGGTACTCAAAGGGCACTAAGCATAGAGTGTGAAAACTGAGTTTCCTTGAGAGCTGCTTGGAAGCCTGATGGTGTGTGAAGTTAGTGAGCCAAATGGAGTTGTTCTCCCACAAGAACCACTTGGCTGATCCTTCTTCAATATGCCCTTCACCAACATGCAGTGTTTCCTTGATTGAATTAGCTCTCACACCAATATTTGCGTCTAGAGCCTTTGCACTGAGGGCTATCTGAAAACGTCTGTGGCACTGAAGTTGCCTGTGAATGTGGAGTTGGTGGCATGTGAAACCCGCATGTGGAGCATTCGTTTGTGTGGGATGCTCTACCAGGTTCATTCCTAGATAATGCACTCAAAGGGCACTAAGCATAGAATGTGAAAACTGAGTTTCCTTGAGAGCTGCTTGGAAGCCTGATGGTGTGTGAAGTTAGTGAGCCAAATGGAGTTGTTCTCCCACAAGAACCACTCGGCTGATCCTTCTTCAATATGCCCTTCACCAACATGCAGTGTTTCCTTGATTGAATTAGCTCTCACACCAATATTTGCGTCTAGAGCTTTTGCATTGAGGGCTATCTGAAAACGGCTGTGGCGCTGAAGTTGCCTGTGAATGTGGAGTTGGTGGCATGTGAAACCCGCATGTGGAGCATTCGTTTGTGTGGGATGCTCTACCAGGTTCATTCCTAGATAATGCACTCAAAGGGCACTAAGCATAGAGTGTGAAAACTGAGTTTCCTTGAGAGCTGCTTGGAAGCCTGATGGTGTGTGAAGTTAGTGAGCCAAATGGAGTTGTTCTCCCACAAAAAAAACTCGGCTGATCCTTCTTCAATATGCCCTTCACCAACATGCAGTGTTTCCTTGATTGAATTAGCTCTCACACCAATATTTGCGTCTAGAGCCTTTGCATTGAGGGCTATCTGAAAACGGCTGTGGCGCTGAAGTTGCCTGTGAATGTGGAGTTGGTGGCATGTGAAACCCGCATGTGGAGCATTCGTTTGTGTGGGATGCTCTACCAGCTTCATTTCAGTCCTAGGTACTCAAAGGGCACTAAGCATAGAGTGTGAAAACTGAGTTTCCTTGAGAGCTGCTTGGAAGCCTGATGGTGTGTGAAGTTAGTGAGCCAAATGGAGTTGTTCCCCCACAAGAACCATTCGGCTGATCCTTCTTCAATATGCCCTTCACCAACATGCAGTGTTTCCTTGATTGAATTAGCTCTCACACCAATATTTGCGTCTAGAGCCTTTGCATTGAGGGCTATCTGAAAACGGCTGTGGCGCTGAAGTTGCCTGTGAATGTGGAGTTGGTGGCATGTGAAACCCGCATGTGGAGCATTCGTTTGTGTGGGATGCTCTACCAGGTTCCTTCCTAGATAATGCACTCAAAGGGCACTAAGCATAGAGTGTGAAAACTGAGTTTCCTTGAGAGCTGCTTGGAAGCCTGATGGTGTGTGAAGTTAGTGAGCCAAATGGAGTTGTTCCCCCACAAGAACCATTCGGCTGATCCTTCTTCAATATGCCCTTCACCAACATGCAGTGTTTCCTTGATTGAATTAGCTCTCACACCAATATTTGCGTCTAGAGCCTTTGCATTGAGGGCTATCTGAAAATGGCTGTGGCGCTGAAGTTGCCTGTGAATGTGGAGTTGGTGGCATGTGAAAACCGCATGTGGAGCATTCGTTTGTGTGGGATGATCTACCAGGTTCATTCCTAGATAATGCACTCAAAGGGCACTAAGCATAGAGTGTGAAAACTGAGTTTCCTTGAGAGCTGCTTGGAAGCCTGATGGTGTGTGAAGTTAGTGAGCCAAATGGAGTTGTTCTCCCACAAGAACCACTCGGCTGATCCTTCTTCAATATGCCCTTCACCAACATGCAGTGTTTCCTTGATTGAATTAGCTCTCACACCAATATTTGCGTCTATAGCCTTTGCATTGAGGGCTATTTGAAAACGGCTGTGGCGCTGAAGTTGCCTGTGAATGTGGAGTTGGTGGCATGTGAAACCCGCATGTGGAGCATTCGTTTGTGTGGTATGTTCTACCAGGTTCATTCCTAGATAATGCACTCAAAGGGCACTATTCATAGAGTGTGAAAACTGAGTTTCCTTGAGAGCTGCTTGGAAGCCTGATGGTGTGTGAAGTTAGTGAGCCAAATGGAGTTGTTCTCCCACAAGAACCACTCGGCTGATCCTTCTTCAATATGCCCTTCACCAACATGCAGTGTTTCCTTGATTGAATTAGCTCTCACACCAATATTTGCGTCTAGAGCCTTTGCATTGAGGGCTATCTGAAAACGGCTGTGGCGCTGAAGTTGCCTGTCAATGTGGAATTGGTGGCATGTAAAACCCACATGTGGAGCATTCGTTTGTGTGGGATGCTCTACCAGGTTCATTTCAGTCCTAGGCACTCAAAGGGCACTAAGCATAGAGTGTGAAAACTGAGTTTCCTTGAGAGCTGCTTGGAAGCCTGATGGTGTGTGAAGTTAGTGAGCCAAATGGAGTTGTTCTCCCACAAGAACCACTCGACCGATGCTTCTTCAATATGCCCTTCACCAACATGCAGTGTTTCCTTGATTGAATTAGCTCTCACACCAATATTTGTGTCTAGAGCCTTTGCATTGAGGGCTATCTGAAAACGGCTGTGGTGCTGAAGTTGCCTGTGAATGTGGAGTTGGTGGCATGTGAAACCCGCATGTGGAGCATTCGTTTGTGTGGGATGCTCTACCAGGTTCATTCCTAGATAATGCACTCAAAGGGCACTAAGCATAGAGTGTGAAAACTGAGTTTCCTTGAGAGCTGCTTGGAAGCCTGATGGTGTGTGAAGTTAGTGAGCCAAATGGAGTTGTTCTCCCACAAGAACCACTTGGCTGATCCTTCTTCAATATGCCCTTCACCAACATGCAGTGTTTCCTTGATTGAATTAGCTCTCACACCAATATTTGCGTCTAGAGCCTTTGCATTGAGGGCTATCTGAAAACAGCTGTGGCGCTGAAGTTGCCTGTGAATGTGGAGTTGGTGGCATGTGAAACCCGCATGTGGAGCATTCGTTTGTGTGGATTGTTCTACCAGGTTCATTCCTAGATAATGCACTCAAAGGGCACTAAGCATAGAGTGTGAAAACTGAGTTTCCTTGAGAGCTGCTTGGAAGCCTGATGGTGTGTGAAGTTAGTGAGCCAAATGGAGTTGTTCTCCCACAAGAACCACTCGGCTGATCCTTCTTCAATATGCCCTTCACCAACATGCAGTGTTTCCTTGATTGAATTAGCTCTCACACCAATATTTGCGTCTAGAGCCTTTGCATTGAGGGCTATTTGAAAACGGCTGTGGCGCTGAAGTTGCCTGTGAATGTGGAGTTGGTGGTATGTGAAACCCGCATGTGGAGCATTCGTTTGTGTGGGATGCTCTACCAGGTTCATTCCTAGATAATGCACTCAAAGGGCACTAAGCATAGAGTGTGAAAACTGAGTTTTCTTGAGAGCTGCTTGGAAGCCTGATGGTGTGTGAAGTTAGTGAGCCAAATGGAGTTGTTCTCCCACAAGAACCACTCGGGCCGATGCTTCTTCAATATGCCCTTCACCAACATGCAGTGTTTCCTTGATTGAATTAGCTCTCACACCAATATTTGTGTCTAGAGCCTTTGCATTGAGGGCTATCTGAAAACGGCTGTGGTGCTGAAGTTGCCTGTGAATGTGGAGTTGGTGGCATGTGAAACCCGCATGTGGAGCATTCGTTTGTGTGGCCATGCTCTACCAGGTTCATTCCTAGATAATGCACTCAAAGGGCACTAAGCATAGAGTGTGAAAACTGAGTTTCCTTGAGAGCTGCTTGGAAGCCTGATGGTGTGTGGAAGTTAGTGAGCCAAATGGAGTTGTTTCTCCCACAAGAACCACTTGGCTGATCCTTCTTCAATATGCCCTTCACCAACATGCAGTGTTTCCTTGATTGAATTAGCTCTCACACCAATATTTGCGTCTAGAGCCTTTGCATTGAGGGCTATCTGAAAACAGCTGTGGCGCTGAAGTTGCCTGTGAATGTGGAGTTGGTGGCATGTGAAACCCGCATGTGGAGCATTCGTTTGTGTGGATTGTTCTACCAGGTTCATTCCTAGATAATGCACTCAAAGGGCACTAAGCATAGAGTGTGAAAACTGAGTTTCCTTGAGAGCTGCTTGGAAGCCTGATGGTGTGTGAAGTTAGTGAGCCAAATGGAGTTGTTCTCCCACAAGAACCACTCGGCTGATCCTTCTTCAATATGCCCTTCACCAACATGCAGTGTTTCCTTGATTGAATTAGCTCTCACACCAATATTTGCGTCCTAGAGCCTTTGCATTGAGGGCTATTTTGAAAACGGCTGTGGCGCTGAAGTTGCCTGTGAATGTGGAGTTGGTGTATGTGAAACCCGCATGTGGAGCATTCGTTTGTGTGGGATGCTCTACCAGGTTCATTCCTAGATAATGCACTCAAAGGGCACTAAGCATAGAGTGTGAAACTGAGTTTTCTTGAGAGCTGCTTGGAAGCCTGATGGTGTGTGAAGTTAGTGAGCCAAATGGAGTTGTTCTCCCACAAGAACCACTCGGCTGATCCTTCTTCAATATGCCCTTCACCAACATGCAGTGTTTCCTTGATTGAATTAGCTCTCACACCAATATTTGCGTCTAGAGCCTTTGCATTGAGGGCTATCTGAAAACGGCTGTGGCGCTGAAGTTGCCTGTGAATGTGGAGTTGGTGCATGTGAAACCCGCATGTGGAGCATTCGTTTGTGTGGCATGCTCTACCAGGTTCATTCCTAGATAATGCACTCAAAGGGCACTAAGCATAGAGTGTGAAAACTGAGTTTCCTTGAGAGCTGCTTGAAGCCTGATGGTGTGTGAAGTTAGTGAGCCAAATGGAGTTGTTCTCCCACAAGAACCACTCGGCCGATCCTTCTTCAATATGCCCTTCACCAACATGCAGTGTTTCCTTGATTGAATTAGCTCTCACACCAATATTTGCGTCTAGAGCCTTTGCATTGAGGGCTATCTGAAAACGGCTGTGGCACTGAAGTTGCCTGTGAATGTGGAGTTGGTGGCATGTGAAATCCGCATGTGGAGCATTCGTTTGTGTGGGATGCTCTACCAGGTTCATTCCTAGATAATGCACTCAAAGGGCACTAAGCATAGAGTGTGAAAACTGAGTTTCCTTGAGAGCTGCTTGGAAGCCTGATGGTGTGTGAAGTTAGTGAGCCAAATGGAGTTGTTCTCCCACAAGAACCACTCGGCCGATCCTTCTTCAATATGCCCTTCACCAACATGCAGTGTTTCCTTGATTGAATTAGCTCTCACACCAATATTTGCGTCTAGAGCCTTTGCATTGAGGGCTATCTGAAAACGGCTGTGGCGCTGAAGTTGCCTGTGAATGTGGATTGGTGCATGTGAAACCCGCATGTGGAGCATTCGTTTGTGTGGGATGCTCTACCAGGTTCATTCCTAGATAATGCACACAAAGGGCACTAAGCATAGAGTGTGAAAACTGAGTTTCCTTGAGAGCTGCTTGAAGCCTGATGGTGTGTGAAGTTAGTGAGCCAAATGGAGTTGTTCTCCACAAGAACCACTCGGCTGATCCTTCTACAATATGCCCTTCACCAACATGCAGTGTTTCCTTGATTGAATTAGCTCTCACACCAATATTTGCGTCTAGAGCCTTTGCATTGAGGGCTATCTGAAAACGGCTGTGGCGCTGAAGTTGCCTGTGAATGTGGAGTTGGTGGCATGTGAAACCCGCATGTGAAGCATTCGTTTGTGAGGCATGCTCTACCAGGTTCATTCCTAGATAATGCACTCAAAGGGCACTAAGCATAGAGTGTGAAAACTGAGTTTCCTTGAGAGCTGCTTGGAAGCCTGATGGTGTGTGAAGTTAGTGAGCCAAATGGAGTTGTTCTCCCACAAGAACCACTCGGCTGATCCTTCTTCAATATGCCCTTCACCAACATGCAGTGTTTCCTTGATTGAATTGTCCCCCACACCAATATTTGCGTCTAGAGCCTTTGCATTGAGGGCTATCTGAAAACGGCTGTGGCGCTGAAGTTGCCTGTGAATGTGGAGTTGGTGGCATGTGAAACCC
>NW_026697669.1:0-42678 GCF_030435755.1 Ochotona princeps
TAGACGCAAATATTGGTGTGAGAGCTAATTCAATCAAGGAAACACTGCATGTTGGTGAAGGGCATATTGAAGAAGGATCAGCCGAGTGGTTCTTGTGGGAGAACAACTCCATTTGGCTCACTAACTTCACACACCATCAGGCTTCCAAGCAGCTCTCCAGAAAACTCAGTTTTCACACTCTATGCTTAGTGCCCTTTGAGTGCCTAGGACTGAAATGAAGCTTGGTGAGCATTCCAAACAAACGAATGCTCCACATGCGGGTTTCACATGCCACCAACTCCACATTCTCAGGCAACTTCAGCGCCACAGCCGTTTCCAGATAGCCCTCAATGTAAAGGCTCTAGACGCAAATATTGGTGTGAGAGCTAATTCAATCAAGGAAAACACTGCATGTTGGTGAAGGGCATATTGAAGAAGGATCAGCCGAGTGGTTCTTGTGGGAGAACAACTCCATTTGGCTCACTAAATTCACACACCATCAGGCTTCCAAGCAGCTCTCAAGGAAACTCAGTTTTCACACTCTATGCTTAGTGCCCTTTGAGTGCCTAGGACTGAAATGAAACTTGGTGAGCATCCCACACAAACGATTGCTCCACATGCGGGTGTCACATGCCGCCAACTCCACATTCTCAGGCAACTTCAGCGCCACAGCCGTTTTCAGATAGCCCTCAATGCAAAGGCTCTAGACGCAAATATTGGTGTGAGAGCTAATTCAATCAAGGAAACACTGCATGTTGGTGAAGGGCATATTGAAGAAGGATCAGCCGAGTGGTTCTTGTGGAGAACAACTCCATTTGGCTCACTAACTTCACACACCATCAGGCTTCCAAGCAGCTCTCAAGGAAACTCAGTTTTCACACTCTATGCTTAGTGCCCTTTGAGTGCATTATCTACGAATGAACCTGGTAGAGCATCCCACACAAACGAATGCTCCACATGCGGGTTTCACATGCCACCAACTCGACATTCTCAGGCAACTTCAGCGCCACAGCCGTTTTCAGATAGCCCTCAATACAAAGGTTCAGGACGCATAGATTGGTGTGAGAGCTAATTCAATCAAGGAAACACTGCATGTTGGTGAAGGGCATATTGAAGAAGGATCAGCCGAGTGGTTCTTGTGGCAGAGACAACTCCATTTGGCTCACTAACCTCACACAACATCAGGCTTCCAAGCAGCTCTCAAGGAAACTCAGTTTTCACACTCTATGCTTAGTGCCCTTTGAGTGCCTAGGACTGAAATGAAGCTTGGTGAGCATCCCACACAAACGAATGCTCCACATGTGGGTTTCACATGCCACCAACTCCACATTCACAGGCAACTTTCAGCGCCACAGCCGTTTTCAGATAGCCTTCAATGTAAATTCTCTAGACACAAATATTGGTGTGAGAGCTAATTCAATCAAGGAAACACTGCATGTTGGTGAAGGGCATATTGAAGAAGGATCAGCCGAGTGGTTCTTGTGGGAGAACAACTCCATTTGGCTCACTAACTTCACACACCATCAGGCTTCCAAGCAGCTCTCAAGGAAACTCAGTTTTCACACTCTGTGCTTAGTGCCCTTTGAGTGCATTATCTAGAAATGAACCTGGTAGAGCATCCCACACAAACGAATGCTCCACATGCGGGTTGCACATGCCACCAACTCCACATTCACAGGCAACTTCAGCGCCACAGCCGTTTTCAGATAGCCCTCAATGCAAAGGCTCTAGACGCAAATATTGGTGTGAGAGCTAATTCAATCAAGGAAACACTGCATGTTGGTGAAGGGCATATTGAAGAAGGATCAGCCGAGTGGTTCTTGTGGGAGAACAACTCCATTTGGCTCACTAACTTCACACACCATCAGGCTTCCAAGCAGCTCTCAAGGAAACTCAGTTTTCACACTCTATGCTTAGTGCCCTTTGAGTGCCTTCGACTGAAATGAAGCTTGGTGAGCAACCCACACAAACGAATGCTCCACAGGCCGGTTTCACATGCCACCAACTCCACATTCACAGGCAACTTCAGCGCCACAGCCGTTTTCAGATAGCCCTCAATACAAAGGCTCAGGACGCATAGATTGGTTTGAGAGCTAATTCAATCAAGGAAACACTGCATGTTGGTGAAGGGCATATTGAAGAAGGATCAGCCGAGTGGTTCTTGTGGGGAGAACAACTCCATTTGGCTCACTAACTTCACACACCATCAGGCTTCCAAGCAGCTCTCAAGGAAACTCAGTTTTTCACACTCTATGCTTAGTGCCCTTTGAGTGCCTAGGACTGAAATGAAGCTAGGTGAGCATCCCACACAAACGAATGCTCCACATGCGGGTTTCACATGCCACCAACTCCACATTATCATGCAAATTCAGCGCCACAGCCGTTTTCAGATAGCCCTCAATACAAAGGCTCAGGACGCATAGATTGGTGTGAGAGCTAATTCAATCAAGGAAACACTGCATGTTGGTGAAGGGCATATTGAAGAAGGATCAGCCGAGTGGTTCTTGTGGGAGAACAACTCCATTTGGCTCACTAACTTCACACACCATCAGGCTTCCAAGCAGCTCTCAAGGAAACTCAGTTTTCACACTCTGTGCTTAGTGCCCTTTGAGTCCCTAGGACTGAAATGAAAGTTGGTGAGCATCAAACACAAACGAATGCTCCACATGCGGGTTGCACATGCCACCAACTCCACATTCACAGGCAACTTCAGCGCCACAGCCGTTTCAGAGAGCCTCAATGCAAAGGCTCTAGACGCAAATATTGATGTGAGAGCTAATTCAATCAAGGAAACACTGCATGTTGGTGAAGGGCATATTGAAGAAGGATCAGCCGAGTGGTTCTTGTGGGAGAACAACTCCATTTGGCTCACTAACTTCACACACCATCAGGCTTCCAAGCAGCTCTCCAGAAAACTCAGTTTTCACACTCTATCCTTAGTGCCCTTTGAGTGCCTAGGACTGAAATGAAGCTTGGTGAGCATCTCACAGAAATGAATTGCTGCACAGGCGGGTTTCACATGCCACCAACTCCACATTCTCAGGCAGCTTCAGCGCCACAGCCGTTTTCAGAGAGCCCTCAATGCAAAGGCTCTAGACGCAAATATTGGTGTGAGAGCTAATTCAATCAAGGAAACACTGCATGTTGGTGAAGGGCATATTGAAGAAGGATCAGCCGAGTGGTTCTTGTGGGAGAACAATTCCATTTGGCTCACTAACCTCACACACCATCAGGCTTCCAAGCAGCTCTCAAGGAAACTCAGTTTTCACACTCTATGCTTAGTGCCCTTTCAGTGCCTAGGACTGAAATGAAACTTGGTGAGCATCCCACACAAACGATTGCTCCACATGCGGGTGTCACATGCCGCCAACTCCACATTCTCAGGCAACTTCAGCGCCACAGCCGTTTTCAGATAGCCCTCAATGCAAAGGCTCTAGACGCAAATATTGGTGTGAGAGCTAATTCAATCAAGGAAACACTGCATGTTGGTGAAGGGCATATTGAAGAAGGATCAGCCGAGTGGTTCTTGTTAGAGAACAACTCCATTTGGCTCACTAACTTCACACACCATCAGGCTTCCAAGCAGCTCTCAAAGAAACTCAGTTTTCACACTCTATGCTTAGTGCCCTTTGAGTGCATTATCTAGGAATGAACCTGTTAGAGCATCCCACACAAACGATTGCTGCACATGCGGGTTTCACATGCCACCAACTCCACATTCACAGGCAACTTCAGCGCCACAGCCGTTTTCAGATAGCCCTCAATTCAAAGGCTCTAGACGCAAATATTGATGTGAGAGCTAATTCAATCAAGGAAACACTGCATGTTGGTGAAGGGGCATATTGAAGAAGGATCAGCCGAGTGGTTCTTGTGGGAGAACAACTCCATTTGGCTCACTAACTTCACACACCATCAGGCTTCGAAGCAGCTCTCAAGAAAACTCAGTTTTCACACTCTATGCTTAGTGCCCTTTGAGTGCCTAGGAAGAAATGAAGCTTGGTGAGCATCCCACACAAATGAATGCTCCACATGCGGGTTTCACATGCCACCAACTCCACATTCACAGGCAACTTCAGCGCCACAGCCGTTTTCGGATAGCCCTCAATGCAAAGGCTCTAGACGCAAATATTGGGTGTGAGAGCTAATTCAATCAAGGAAACACTGCATGTTGGTGAAGGGCATATTGAAGAAGGATCAGCCGAGTGGTTCTTGTGGGAGAACAACTCCATTTGGCTCACTAACTTCACACACCATCAGGCTTCCAAGCAGCTCTCAAGGAAACTCAGTTTTCACACTCTATGCTTAGTGCCCTTTGAGTGCCTAGGACTGAAATGAAACTTGGTGAGCATCCCACACAAACGATTGCTCCACATGCGGGTGTCACATGCCACCAACTCCACATTCTCAGGCAACTTCAGCGCCACAGCCGTTTTCAGATAGCCCTCAATGCAAAGGCTCTAGACGCAAATATTGGGTGTGAGAGCTAATTCAATCAAGGAAACACTGCATGTTGGTGAAGGGCATATTGAAGAAGGATCAGCCGAGTGGTTCTTGTGGGAGAACAACTCCATTTGGCTCACTAACTTCACACACCATCAGGCTTCCAAGCAGCTCTCAAAGAAACTCAGTTTTCACACTCTATGCTTAGTGCCCTTTGAGTGCATTATCTAGGAATGAACCTGTTAGAGTATCCCACACAAACGATTGCTGCACATGCGGGTTTCACATGCCACCAACTCCACATTCACAGGCAACTTCAGCGCCACAGCAGTTTTCAGATAGCCCTCAATGCAAAGGCTCTAGACGCAAATATTGGTGTGAGAGCTAATTCAATCAAGGAAACACTGCATGTTGGTGAAGGGCATATTGAAGAAGGATCAGCCGAGTGGTTCTTGTGGGAGAACAACTCCATTTGGCTCACTAACTTCACACACCATCAGGCTTCCAAGCAGCTCTCAAGGAAACTCAGTTTTAACACTCTATGCTTAGTGCCCTTTGAGTTCCTAGGGACTGAAATGAAACTTGGTGAGCATCAAACACAAACGAATGCTCCACATGCGGGTTTCACATGCCACCAACTCCACATTCACAGGCAACTTCAGCGCCACAGCCCTTTTCAGATAGCCCTCAATGCAAAGGCTCTAGATGCAAATATTTGTGTGAGAGCTAATTCAATCAAGGAAACACTGCATGTTGGTGAAGGGCATATTGAAGAAGGATCAGCCGAGTGGTTCTTGTGGGAGAACAACTCCATTTGGCTCACTAACTTCACACACCATCAGGCTTCCAAGCAGCTCTCAAGGGAAACTCAGTTTTCACACTCTATGCTTAGTGCCCTTTGAGTGCATTATCTACGAATGAATCTGGTAGAGCATCAAACACAAACGAATGCTCCACATGCGGGTTTCACATGCCACCAACTCCACATTCACAGGCAACTTCAGCGCCACAGCCGTTTTCAGATAGCCCTCAATGCAAAGGCTCTAGACGCAAATATTGGTGTGAGAGCTAATTCAATCAAGGAAACACTGCATGTTGGTGAAGGGCATATTGAAGAAGGATCAGCCGAGTGGTTCTTGTGGGAGAACAACTCCATTTGGCTCACTAACTTCACACACCATCAGGCTTCCAAGCAGCTCTCAAGGAAACTCAGTTTTCACACTCTATGCTTAGTGCCCTTTGAGTGCCTTCGACTGAAATGAAGCTTGGTGAGCATCCCACACAAACGAATGCTCCACATGCGGGTTTCACATGCCACCAACTCCACATTCACAGGCAACTTCAGCGCAACAGCCCTTTTCAGATAGCCCTCAATGCAAAGGCTCTAGATGCAAATATTTGTGTGAGAGCTAATTCAATCAAGGAAACACTGCATGTTGGTGAAGGGGCATATTGAAGAAGGATCAGCCGAGTGGTTCTTGTGGGAGAACAACTCCATTTGGCTCACTAACTTCACACACCATCAGGCTTCCAAGCAGCTCTAAAGGAAACTCAGTTTTCACACTCTATGCTTAGTGCCCTTTGAGTGCATTATCTACGAATGAATCTGGTAGAGCATCAAACACAAACGAATGCTCCACATGCGGGTTTCACATGCCACCAACTCCACATTCTCAGGCAACTTCAGCGCCACAGCTGTTTTCAGATAGCCCTCAATGTAAAGGCTCTAGACGCAAATATTGGTGTGAGAGCTAATTCAATCAAGGAAACACTGCATGTTGGTGAAGGGCATATTGAAGAAGGATCAGCCGAGTGGTTCTTGTGGAGAACAACTCCATTTGGCTCACTAACTTCACACACCATCAGGCTTCCAAGCAGCTCTCAAGGAAACTCAGTTTTCACACTCTATGCTTAGTGACCTTTGAGTGCATTATCTAGGAATAAACCTGGGTAGAGCATTCCACACAAAGGAATGCTCCACATGCGGGTTTCACATGCCACCAACTCCACATTCTCAGGCAACTTCAGCGCCACAGCCGTTTTCAGATAGCCCTCAATGTAAAGGTTCTAGACGCAAGTTTTGGTGTGAGATTTACATCAATCAAGGAAACACTGCATGTTGGTGAAGGGCATATTGAAGAAGGATCAGCCGAGTGGTTCTTGTGGGAGAACAACTCCATTTGGCTCACTAACTTCACACAGCATCGGGCTTCCAAGCAGCTCTCAAGGAAACTCAGTTTTCACACTCTATGCTTAGTGCCCTTTGAGTGCCTAGGACTGAAATGAAACTTGGTGAGCATCCCACACAAACGAATGCTCCACATGCGGGTTTCACATGCCACCAACTCCACATTCACAGGCAACTTCAGCGCCACAGCCGTTTTCAGATAGCCCTCAATTCAAAGGCTCTAGACGCAAATATTGATGTGAGAGCTGATTCAATCAAGAAAACACTGCATGTTGGTGAAGGGCATATTGAAGAAGGATCAGCCGAGTGGTTCTTGTGGGAGAACAACTCCATTTGGCTCACTAACTTCACACACCATCAGGCTTCCAAGCAGCTCTCAAGGAAACTCAGTTTTCACACTCTATGCTTAGTGCCCTTTGAGTGCCTAGGACTGAAATGAAGCTTGGTGAGCATCCCACACAAACGAATGCTCCACATGCGGGTTTCACATGCCACCAACTCCACATTCTCAGGCAACTTCAGCGCCACAGCTGTTTTCAGATAGCCCTCAATTCAAAGGTTCTAAACGCAAATATTGGTGTGAGAGCTAATTCAATCAAGGAAACACTGCATGTTGGTGAAGGGCATATTGAAAAAGGATCAGCCGAGTGGTTCTTGTGGGAGTACAACTCCATTTGGCTCACTAACTTCACACACCATCAGGCTTCCAAGCAGCTCTCAAGGAAACTCAGTTTTCACACTCTATGCTTAGTGCCCTCTGAGTGCATTTTCTAGAAATGAACCTGGTAGAGCATCCCACACAAACGAATGCTCCACATGCGGGTTTCACATGCCACCAATTCCACATTCTCAGGCAACTTCAGCGCCACAGCCATTTTCAGATAGCCCTCAATGCAAAGGCTCTAGATGCAAATATTGGTGTGAGAGCTAATTCAATCAAGGAAACACTGCATGTTGGTGAAGGGCATATTGAAGAAGGATCAGCCGAGTGGTTCTTGTGGGAGAACAATTCCATTTGGCTCACTAACCTCACAGACCATCAGGCTTCCAAGCAGCTCTCAAGGAAACTCAGTTTTCACACTCTATGCTTAGTGCCCTTTGAGTGCATTATCTAGGAATGAACCTGGTAAAGCATCCCACACAAACGAATGCTCCACATGCGGGTTGCACATGCCACCAACTCCACATTCACAGGCAACTTCAGCGCCACAGCCGTTTTCAGAGAGTCCTCAATGCAAAGGCTCTAGACGCAAATATTGATGTGAGAGCTAATTCAATCAAGGAAACACTGCATGTTGGTGAAGGGCATATTGAAGAAGGATCAGACGAGTGGTTCTTGTGGGAGAACAACTCCATTTGGCTCACTAACTTCACACACCATCAGGCTTCCAAGCAGCTCTCAAGGAAACTCAGTTTTCACACTCTATGCTTAGTGCCCTTTGAGTGCCTTCGACTGAAATGAAGCTTGGTGAGTATCCCACACAAATGAATGCTCCACAGGCGGGTTTCACATGCCACCAACTCCACATTCACAGGCAACTTCAGCGCCACAGCCGTTTTCAGATAGCCCTCAATGCAAAGGCTCTAGACGCAAATATTGGTGTGAGAGCTAATTCAATCAAGGAAACACTGCATGTTGGTGAAGGGCATATTGAAGAAGGATCAGCCGAGTGGTTCTTGTGGGAGAAAAATTCCATTTGGCTCACTAACCTCACACACCATCAGGCTTCCAAGCAGCTCTCAAGGAAACTCAGTTTTCACACTCTATGCTTAGTGCCCTTTGAGTGCATTATCTACGAATGAACCTGGTAGAGCATCCCACACAAACGAATGCTCCACATGCGGGTTTCACATGCCACCAACTCCACATTCACAGGCAACTTCAGCGCCACAGCCGTTTTCAGAGAGCCCTCAATGCAAAGGCTCTAGACGCAAATATTGATGTGAGAGCTAATTCAATCAAGGAAACACTGCATGTTGGTGAAGGGCATATTGAAGAAGGATCAGCCGAGTGGTTCTTGTGGGAGAACAACTCCATTTGGCTCACTAACTTCACACACCATCAGGCTTCCAAGCAGCTCTCCAGAAAACTCAGTTTTCACACTCTATGCTTAGTGCCCTTTGAGTGCCTAGGACTGAAATGAAGCTTGGTGAGCATCCCACACAAACGAATGCTCCACATGCGGGTTTCACATGCCACCAACTCCACATTCTCAGGCAACTTCAGCGCCACAGCCATTTCCAGATAGCCCTCAATGTAAAGGCTCTAGACGCAAATATTGGTGTGAGAGCTAATTCAATCAAGGAAACACTGCATGTTGGTGAAGGGCATATTGAAGAAGGATCAGCCGAGTGGTTCTTGTGGGAGAACAACCCCATTTGGCTCACTAACTTCACACACCATCAGGTTTCCAAGCAGCTCTAAAGGAAACTCAGTTTTCACACTCTATGCTTAGTGCCCTTTGAGTGCCTTCGACTGAAATGAAGCTTGGTGAGCATCCCACACAAATGAATGCTCCACAGGCGGGTTTCACATGCCACCAACTCCACATTCACAGGCAACTTCAGCGCCACAGCCGTTTTCAGATAGCCCGCAATGCAAAGGCTCTAGACGCAAATATTGGTGTGAGAGCTAATTCAATCAAGGAAACACTGCATGTTGGTGAAGGGCATATTGAAGAAGGATCAGCCGAGTGGTTCTTGTGGCAGAACAATTCCATTAGGCTCACTAACCTCACACACCATCAGGCTTCCAAGCAGCTCTCAAGGAAACTCAGTTTTCACACTCTATGCTTAGTGCCCTTTGAGTGCATTATCTAGGAATGAACCTGGTAGAGCATCCCACACAAACGAATGCTCCACATGCGGGTTTCACATGCCACCAACTCCACATTCACAGGCAACTTCAGCGCCACAGCCGTTTTCAGATAGCCCTCAATGCAAAGGCTCTAGACGCAAATATTGGTGTGAGAGCTAATTCAATCAAGGAAACACTGCATGTTGGGGAAGGGCATATTGAAGAAGGATCAGCCGAGTGGTTCTTGTGGGAGAACAACTCCATGTGGCTCACTAACTTCACACACCATCAGGCTTCCAAGAAGCTCTCAAGGAAACTCAGTTTTCACACTGTATGCTTAGTGCCCTTTGAGTGCCTAGGACTGAAATGAAACTTGGTGAGTATCCCACACAAACGAATGCTCCACATGCGGGTTTCACATGCCACCAACTCCACATTCTCAGGCAACTTCAGCGCCACAGCCGTTTTCAGATAGCCCTCAATGCAAAGGCTCTAGACGCAAATATTGGTGTGAGAGCTAATTCAATCAAGGAAACACTGCATGTTGGTGAAGGGCATATTGAAGAAGGATCAGCCGAGTGGTTCTTGTGGGAGAACAACTCCATTTGGCTCACTAACTTCACACACCATCAGGCTTCCAAGCAGCTCTCAAGGAAACTCAGTTTTCACACTCTATGCTTAGTGCCCTTCAGTGCATTATCTAGAAATGAACCTGGTAGAGCATCCCACACAAACGAATGCTCCACATGCAGGTTTCACATGCCACCAACTCCACATTCTCAGGCAACTTCAGCGCCACAGCCGTTTTCAGATAGCCCTCAATGCAAAGGCTCTAGACGCAAGTTTTGGTGTGAGAGCTAATTCAATCAAGGAAACACTGCATGTTGGTGAAGGGCATATTGAAGAAGGATCAGCCGAGTGGTTCTTGTGGGAGAACAACTCCATTTGGCTCACTAACTTCACACACCATCAGGCTTCCAAGCAGCTCTCCAGAAAACTCAGTTTTCACACTCTATGCTTAGTGCCTTTGAGTGCATTATCTAGAAATAAACTTGGTAGAGCATCCCACACAAACGAATGCTCCACATGCGGGTTTCACATGCCCGCAACTCCACATTCTCAGGCAACTTCACCGCCACAGCCGTTTTCAGATAGCCCTCATTGCAAAGGCTCTAGACGCAAATATTGGTGTGAGAGCTAATTCAATCAAGGAAACACTGCATGTTGGTGAAGGGCATATTGAAGAAGGATCAGCCGAGTGGTTCTTGTGGGAGAACAATTCCATTTGGCTCACTAACCTCACACACCATCAGGCTTCCAAGCAGCTCTCAAGGAAACTCAGTTTTCACACTCTATGCTTAGTGCCCTTTGAGTGCATTATCTAGGAATGAACCTGGTAGAGCATCCCACACAAACGAATGCTCCACATGCGGGTTTCACATGCCACCAACTCCACATTCACAGGCAACTTCAGCGCCACAGCCGTTTTCAGATAGACCTCAATGCAAAGGCTCTAGACGCAAATATTGGTGTGAGAGCTAATTCAATCAAGGAAACACTGCATGTTGGTGAAGGGCATATTGAAGAAGGATCAGCCGAGTGGTTCTTGTGGGAGAACAACTCCATTTGGCTCACTAACTTCACACACCATCAGGCTTCCAAGCAGCTCTCCAGAAAACTCAGTTTTCACACTCTATGCTTAGTGCCTTTGAGTGCATTATCTAGAAATAAACCTGTTAGAGCATCCCACACAAACGAATGCTCCACATGCGGGTTTCACATGCCCGCAACTCCACATTCTCAGGCAACTTCAGCGCCACAGCCGTTTTCAGATAGCCCTCAATGTAAAGGCTCTAGACGCAAATATTGGTGTGAGAGCTAATTCAATCAAGGAAACACTGCATGTTGGTGAAGGGCATATTGAAGAAGGATCAGCCGAGTGGTTCTTGTGGGAGAACAACTCCATTTGGCTCACTAACTTCACACACCATCAGGCTTCCAAGCAGCTCTCAAGGAAACTCAGTTTTCACACTGTATGCTTAGTGCCCTTTGAGTGCCTAGGACTGAAATGAAACTTGGTGAGTATCCCACACAAACGAATGCTCCACATGCGGGTTTCACATGCCACCAACTCCGCATTCTCAGGCAACTTCAGCGCCACAGCCGTTTTCAGATAGCCCTCAATGCAAAGGCTCAGGACGCATAGATTGGTGTGAGAGCTAATTCAATCAAGGAAACACTGCATGTTGGTGAAGGGCATATTGAAGAAGGATCAGCCGAGTGGTTCTTGTGGGAGAACAACTCCATTTGGCTCACTAACCTCACACACCATCAGGCTTCCAAGCAGCTCTCAAGGAAACTCAGTTTTCACACTCTATGCTTAGTGCCCTTTGAGTGCCTAGGACTGAAATGAACCTGGTTGAGCATCCCACACAAACGAATGCTCCACATGCGGGTTTCACATGCCACCTACTCCACATTCACAGGCAACTTCAGCGCCACAGCCGTTTTCAGATAGCCCTCAATGCAAGGGCTCTAGACGCAAATATTGGTGTGAGAGCTAATTCAATCAAGGAAACACTGCATGTTGGTGAAGGGCATATTGAAGAAGGATCAGCCGAGTGGTTCTTGTGGGAGAACAACTCCATTTGGCTCACTAACTTCACACACCATCAGGCTTATAAGCTGCTCTCCAGGAAACTCAGTTTTCACACTCTATGCTTAGTGCCCTTTGAGTGCCTAGGACTCTCATGAGCTTGGTAGAGCATCCCACACAAACGAATGCTCCACATGCGGGTTTCACATGCCACCAACTCCACATTCACAGGCAACTTCAGCGCCACAGCCGTTTTCAGATAGCCCTCAATGCAAAGGCTCTAGACGCAAATATTGATGTGAGAGCTAATTCAATCAAGGAAACACTACATGTTGGTGAAGGGCATATTGAAGAAGGATCAGCCGAGTGGTTCTTGTGGGAGAACAACTCCATTTGGCTCACTAACTTCACACACCATCAGGCTTCCAAGCAGCTGTCAAGGAAACTCAGTTTTCACACTCTATGCTTAGTGCCCTCTGAGTGCATTATCTAGAAATGAACCTGGTAGAGCATCCCACACAAAGGAATGCTCCACATGCGGGTTTCACATGCCACCAACTCCACATTCACAGGCAACTTCAGCGCCACAGCCGTTTTCAGATAGCCCTCAATGCAAAGGCTCTAGATGCAAATATTGGTGTGAGAGCTAATTCAATCAAGGAAACACTGCATGTTGGTGAAGGGCATATTGAAGAAGGATCAGCCGAGTGGTTCTTGTGGGAGAAAAATTCCATTTGGCTCATTAACCTCACAGACCATCAGGCTTCGAAGCAGCTCTCAAGGAAACTCAGTTTTCACACTCTATGCTTAGTGCCCTTTGAGTGCATTATCTAGGAATGAACCTGGTAGAGCATCCCACACAAACGAATGCTCCACATGCGGGTTGCACATGCCACCAACTCCACATTCACAGGCAACTTCAGCGCCACAGCCGTTTTCAGAGAGCCCTCAATGCAAAGGCTCTAGACGCAAATATTGATGTGAGAGCTAATTCAATCAAGGAAACACTGCATGTTGGTGAAGGGCATATTGAAGAAGGATCAGCCGAGTGGTTCTTGTGGGAGAACAACTCCATTTGGCTCACTAACTTCACACACCATCAGGCTTCCAAGCAGCTCTCCAGAAAACTCAGTTTTCACACTCTGTGCTTAGTGCCCTTTGAGTACCTAGGACTGAAATGAAGCTTGGTGAGCATCCCACACAAACGAATGCTCCACATGCGGGTTTCACATGCCACCAACTCCACATTCACAGGCAACTTCAGCGCCACAGCCGTTTTCAGATAACCCGCAATGTAAAGGCTCTAGACGCAAATATTGGTGTGAGAGCTAATTCAATCAAGGAAACACTGCATGTTGGTGAAGGGCATATTGAAGAAGGATCAGCCGAGTGGTTCTTGTGGGAGAACAACTCCATTTGGCTCACTAACTTCACACACCATCAGGCTTCCAAGCAGCTCTCAAGGAAACTCAGTTTTCACACTCTATGCTTAGTGCCCTTTGAGTGCCTTCGACTGAAATGAAGCTTGGTGAGCATCCCACACAAATGAATGCTCCACAGGCCGGTTTCACATGCCACCAACTCCACATTCACAGGCAACTTCAGCGCCACAGCCGTTTTCAGATAGCCCGCAATGCAAAGGCTCTAGACGCAAATATTGGTGTGAGAGCTAATTCAATCAAGGAAACACTGCATGTTGGTGAAGGGCATATTGAAGAAGGATCAGCCGAGTGGTTCTTGTGGGAGAACAACTCCATTTGGCTCACTAACTTCACACACCATCAGGCTTCCAAGCAGCTCTCAAGGAAACTCAGTTTTCACACTCTATGCTTAGTGCCCTTTGAGTGCATTATCTAGGAATGAACCTGGTAGAGCATCCCACACAAACGAATGCTCCACATGCGGGTTTCACATGCCACCAACTCCACATTCACAGGCAACTTCAGCGCCACAGCCGTTTTCAGATAGCCCTCAATGCAAAGGCTCTAGACGCAAATATTGGTGTGAGAGCTAATTCAATCAAGGAAACACTGCATGTTGGTGAAGGGCATATTGAAGAAGGATCAGCCGAGTGGTTCTTGTGGGAGAACAACTCCATGTGGCTCACTAACTTCACACACCATCAGGCTTCCAAGCAGCTCTCAAGGAAACTCAGTTTTCACACTGTATGCTTAGTGCCCTTTGAGTGCCTAGGACTGAAATGAAACTTGGTGAGTATCCCACACAAACGAATGCTCCACATGCGGGTTTCACATGCCACCAACTCCACATTCTCAGGCAACTTCAGCGCCACAGCCGTTTTCAGATAGCCCTCAATGCAAAGGCTCTAGACGCAAATATTGGTGTGAGAGCTAATTCAATCAAGGAAACACTGCATGTTGGTGAAGGGCATATTGAAGAAGGATCAGCCGAGTGGTTCTTGTGGGAGAACAACTCCATTTGGCTCACTAACTTCACACACCATCAGGCTTCCAAGCAGCTCTCCAGAAAACTCAGTTTTCACACTCTATGCTTAGTGCCTTTGAGTGCATTATCTAGAAATAAACTTGGTAGAGCATCCCACACAAACGAATGCTCCACATGCGGGTTTCACATGCCCGCAACTCCACATTCTCAGGCAACTTCACCGCCACAGCCGTTTTCAGATAGCCCTCAATGCAAAGGCTCTAGACGCAAATATTGGTGTGAGAGCTAATTCAATCAAGGAAACACTGCATGTTGGTGAAGGGCATATTGAAGAAGGATCAGCCGAGTGGTTCTTGTGGGAGAACAATTCCATTTGGCTCACTAACCTCACACACCATCAGGCTTCCAAGCAGCTCTCAAGGAAACTCAGTTTTCACACTCTATGCTTAGTGCCCTTTGAGTGCATTATCTAGGAATGAACCTGGTAGAGCATCCCACACAAACGAATGCTCCACATGCGGGTTTCACATGCCACCAACTCCACATTCTCAGGGAACTTCAGCGCCACAGCCGTTTTCAGATAGACCTCAATGCAAAGGCTCTAGACGCAAATATTGGTGTGAGAGCTAATTCAATCTAGGAAACACTGCATGTTGGTGAAGGGCATATTGAAGAAGGATCAGCCGAGTGGTTCTTGTGGGAGAACAACTCCATTTGGCTCACTAACTTCACACACCATCAGGCTTCCAAGCAGCTCTCCAGAAAACTCAGTTTTCACACTCTATGCTTAGTGCCTTTGAGTGCATTATCTAGAAATAAACCTGTTAGAGCATCCCACACAAACGAATGCTCCACATGCGGGTTTCACATGCCCGCAACTCCACATTCTCAGGCAACTTCAGCGCCACAGCCGTTTTCAGATAGCCCTCAATGTAAAGGCTCTAGACGCAAATATTGGTGTGAGAGCTAATTCAATCAAGGAAACACTGCATGTTGGTGAAGGGCATATTGAAGAAGGATCAGCCGAGTGGTTCTTGTGGGAGAACAACTCCATGTGGCTCACTAACTTCACACACCATCAGGCTTCCAAGCAGCTCTCAAGGAAACTCAGTTTTCACACTGTATGCTTAGTGCCCTTTGAGTGCCTAGGACTGAAATGAAACTTGGTGAGTATCCCACACAAACGAATGCTCCACATGCGGGTTTCACATGCCACCAACTCCGCATTCTCAGGCAACTTCAGCGCCACAGCCGTTTTCAGATAGCCCTCAATGCAAAGGCTCAGGACGCATAGATTGGTGTGAGAGCTAATTCAATCAAGGAAACACTGCATGTTGGTGAAGGGCATATTGAAGAAGGATCAGCCGAGTGGTTCTTGTGGGAGAACAACTCCATTTGGCTCACTAACCTCACACACCATCAGGCTTCCAAGCAGCTCTCAAGGAAACTCAGTTTTCACACTCTATGCTTAGTGCCCTTTGAGTGCCTAGGACTGAAATGAACCTGGTTGAGCATCCCACACAAACGAATGCTCCACATGCGGGTTTCACATGCCACCTACTCCACATTCACAGGCAACTTCAGCGCCACAGCCGTTTTCAGATAGCCCTCAATGCAAGGGCTCTAGACGCAAATATTGGTGTGAGAGCTAATTCAATCAAGGAAACACTGCATGTTGGTGAATCGCATATTGAAGAAGGATCAGCCGAGTGGTTCTTGTGGGAGAACAACTCCATTTGGCTCACTAACTTCACACACCATCAGGCTTATAAGCTGCTCTCCAGGAAACTCAGTTTTCACACTCTATGCTTAGTGCCCTTTGAGTGCCTAGGACTCTCATGAGCTTGGTAGAGCATCCCACACAAACGAATGCTCCACATGCGGGTTTCACATGCCACCAACTCCACATTCACAGGCAACTTCAGCGCCACAGCCGTTTTCAGATAGCCCTCAATGCAAAGGCTCTAGACGCAAATATTGATGTGAGAGCTAATTCAATCAAGGAAACACTACATGTTGGTGAAGGGCATATTGAAGAAGGATCAGCCGAGTGGTTCTTGTGGGAGAACAACTCCATTTGGCTCACTAACTTCACACACCATCAGGCTTCCAAGCAGCTGTCAAGGAAACTCAGTTTTCACACTCTATGCTTAGTGACCTTTGAGTGCATTATCTAGAAATGAACCTGGTAGAGCATCCCACACAAAGGAATGCTCCACATGCGGGTTTCACATGCCACCAACTCCACATTCTCAGGCAACTTCAGCGCCACAGCCGTTTTCAGATAGCCCTCAATGCAAAGGCTCTAGACGCAAATATTGGTGTGAGAGCTAATTCAATCAAGGAAACACTGCATGTTGGTGAAGGGCATATTGAAGAAGGATCCGCTGAGTGGTTCTTGTGGGAGAACAACTCCATTTGGCTCACTAACTTCACACACCATCAGGCTTCCAAGCAGCTCTCAAGGAAACTCAGTTTTCACACTCTATGCTTAGTGCCCTTTGAGTGCCTAGGACTGAAATGAAGCTTGGTGAGCATCCCACAAAAACGAATGCTCCACATGCGGGTTTCACATGCCACCAACTCCACATTCACAGGCAACTTCAGCGCCACAGCCATTTTTAGATAGCCCTCAATGCAAAGGCTCTAGATGCAAATATTGGTGTGAGAGGTAATTCAATCAAGGAAACACTGCATGTTGGTGAAGGGCATATTGAAGAAGGATCAGCCGAGTGGTTCTTGTGGGAGAACAATTCCATTTGGCTCACTAACCTCACAGACCGTCAGGCTTCCAAGCAGCTCTCAAGGAAACTCAGTTTTCACACTCTATGCTTAGTGCCCTTTGAGTGCCTAGGACTCTCATGAGCTTGGTAGAGCATTCCACACAAACGAATGCTCCACATGCGGGTTTCACATGCCACCAACTCCACATTCACAGGCAACTTCAGCGCCACAGCCGTTTTCAGATAGCCCTCAATGCAAAGGCTCTAGACGCAAATATTGATGTGAGAGCTAATTCAATCAAGGAAACACTGCATGTTGGTGAAGGGCATATTGAAGAAGGATCAGCCGAGTGGTTCTTGTGGGAGAACAACTCCATTTGGCTCACTAACTTCACACACCATCAGGCTTCCAAGCAGCTCTCAAGAAAACTCAGTTTTCACACTCTATGCTAAGTGCTCTTTGAGTACCTAGGACTGAAATGAAGATTTCTGAGCATCCCACACAAACGAATGCTCCACATGCGGGTTTCACATGCCACCAACTCCACATTCTCAGGCAACTTCAGCGCCACAACTGTTTTCAGATAGCCCTCAATTCAAAGGCTCTAAACGCAAATATTGGTGTGAGAGCTAATTCAATCAAGGAAACACTGCATGTTGGTGAAGGGCATATTGAAGAAGGATCAGCCGAGTGGTTCTTGTGGGAGAACAACTCCATTTGGCTCACTAACTTCACACACCATCAGGCTTCCAAGCAGCTCTCAAGGAAACTCAGTTTTCACACTCTATGCTTAGTGACCTTTGAGTGCCTAGGACTGAAATGAAACTTGGTGACCATCCCACACAAACGAATGCTCCACATGCGGGTTTCACATGCCACCAATTCCACATTCTCAGGCAACTTCAGCGCCACAGCCGTTTTCAGATAGCCCTCAATGCCAAGGCTCTAGACGCAAATATTGGTGTGAGAGCTAATTCAATCAAGGAAACACTGCATGTTGGTGAAGGGCATATTGAAGAAGGATCCGCTGAGTGGTTCTTGTGGGAGAACAACTCCATTTGGCTCACTAACTTCACACACCATCAGGCTTCCAAGCAGCTCTCAAGGAAACTCAGTTTTCACACTCTATGCTTAGTGCCCTTTGAGTGCCTTCGACTGAAATGAAGCTTGGTGAGCATCCCACAAAAATGAATGCTCCACAGGCGGGTTTCACATGCCACCAACTCCACATTCTCAGGCAACTTCAGCGCCACAGCCGTTTTCAGATAGCCCTCAATGCAAAGGCTCTAGATGCAAATATTGGTGTGAGAGCTAATTCAATCAAGGAAACACTGCATGTTGGTGAAGGGCATATTGAAGAAGGATCAGCCGAGTGGTTCTTGTGGGAGAACAATTCCATTTGGCTCACTAACCTCACAGACCGTCAGGCTTCCAAGCAGCTCTCAAGGAAACTCAGTTTTCACACTCTATGCTTAGTGCCCTTTGAGTGCATTATCTAGGAATGAACCTGGTAGAGCATCCCACACAAACGAATGCTCCACATGCGGGTTGCACATGCCACCAACTCCACATTCACAGGCAACTTCAGCGCCACAGCCGTTTTCAGATAGCCCTCAATGCAAAGGCTCTAGACGCAAATATTGATGTGAGAGCTAATTCAATCAAGGAAACACTGCATGTTGGTGAAGGGCATATTGAAGAAGGATCAGCCGAGTGGTTCTTGTTGGAGAACAACTCCATTTGGCTCACTAACTTCACACACCATCAGGCTTCCAAGCAGCTCTCCAGAAAACTCAGTTTTCACACTCTATCCTTAGTGCCCTTTGAGTGCCTAGGACTGAAATGAAGCTTGGTGAGCATCCCACACAAACGAATGCTCCACAGGCCGGTTTCACATGCCATCAACTCCACATTCTCAGGCAACTTCAGCGCCACAGCCGTTTTCAGATAGCCCTCAATGTAAAGGCTCTAGACGCAAATATTGGTGTGAGAGCTAATTCAATCAAGGAAACACTGCATGTTGGTGAAGGGCATATTGAAGAAGGATCAGCCGAGTGGTTCTTGTGGGAGAACAACTCCATTTGGCTCACTAACTTCACACACCATCAGGCTTCCAAGCAGCTCTCAAGGAAACTCAGTTTTCACACTCAATGCTTAGTGCCCTTTGAGTGCATTATCTAGGAATGAACCTGTTAGAGCATCCCACACAAACGATTGCTGCACATGCGGGTTTCACATGCCACCAACTCCACATTCACAGGCAACTTCAGCGCCACAGCCATTTTCAGATAGCCCTCAATTCAAAGGCTCTAGACGCAAATATTGGTGTGAGAGCTAATTCAATCAAGGAAACACTGCATGTTGGTGAAGGGCATATTGAAGAAGGATCAGCCGAGTGGTTCTTGTGGGAGAACAACTCCATTTGGCTCACTAACTTCACACACCATCAGGCTTCCAAGCAGCTCTCAAGGAAACTCAGTTTTCACACTCTATGCTTAGTGCCCTTTGAGTGCCTAGGACTGAAATGAAACTTGGTGAGCATCCCACACAAATGATTGCTCCACATGCGGGTGTCACATGCCGCCAACTCCACATTCTCAGGCAACTTCAGCGCCACAGCCGTTTTCAGATAGCCCTCAATGCAAAGGCTCTAGACGCAAATATTGGTGTGAGAGCTAATTCAATCAAGGAAACACTGCATGTTGGTGAAGGGCATATTGAAGAAGGATCAGCCGAGTGGTTCTTGTGGGAGAACAACTCCATTTGGCTCACTAACTTCACACACCATGAGGCTTCCAAGCAGCTCTCAAGGAAACTCAGTTTTCACACTCTATGCTTAGTGCCCTTTGAGTGCCTTCGACTGAAATGAAACTTGGTGACCATCCCACACAAACGAATGCTCCACATGCGGGTTTCACATGCCACCAATTCCACATTCTCAGGCAACTTCAGCGCCACAGCCGTTTTCAGATAGCCCTCAATGCAAAGGCTCTAGACGCAAATATTGGTGTGAGAGCTAATTCAATCAAGGAAACACTGCATGTTGGTGAAGGGCATATTGAAGAAGGATCCGCTGAGTGGTTCTTGTGGGAGAACAACTCCATTTGGCTCACTAACTTCACACACCATCAGGCTTCCAAGCAGCTCTCAAGGAAACTCAGTTTTCACACTCTATGCTTAGTGCCCTTTGAGTGCCTTCGACTGAAATGAAGCTTGGTGAGCATCCCACACAAACGAATGCTCCACATGCGGGTTTCACATGCCACCAACTCCACATTCACAGGCAACTTCAGCGCCACAGCCGTTTTCAGATAGCCCTCAATGCAAAGGCTCTAGATGCAAATATTGGTGTGAGAGCTAATTCAATCAAGGAAACACTGCATGTTGGTGAAGGGCATATTGAAGAAGGATCAGCCGAGTGGTTCTTGTGGGAGAACAATTCCATTTGGCTCACTAACCTCACAGACCGTCAGGCTTCCAAGCAGCTCTCAAGGAAACTCAGTTTTCACACTCTATGCTTAGTGCCCTTTGATTGCCTAGGACTGAAATGAAACTTGGTGAGCATCCCACACAAATGATTGCTCCACATGCGGGTGTCACATGCCACCAACTCCACATTCTCAGGCAACTTCAGCGCCACAGCCGTTTTCAGATAGCCCTCAATGCAAAGGCTCTAGACGCAAATATTGGTGTGAGAGCTAATTCAATCAAGGAAACACTGCATGTTGGTGAAGGGCATATTGAAGAAGGATCAGCCGAGTGGTTCTTGTTGGAGAACAACTCCATTTGGCTCACTAACTTCACACACCATCAGGCTTCCAAGCAGCTCTCAAAGAAACTCAGTTTTCACACTCTATGCTTAGTGCCCTTTGAGTGCATTATCTAGGAATGAACCTGTTAGAGCATCCCACACAAACGATTGCTGCACATGCGGGTTTCACATGCCACCAACTCCACATTCACAGGCAACTTCAGCGCCACAGCCGTTTTCAGATAGCCCTCAATTCAAAGGCTCTAGACGCAAATATTGATGTGAGAGCTAATTCAATCAAGGAAACACTGCATGTTGGTGAAGGGCATATTGAAGAAGGATCAGCCGAGTGGTTCTTGTGGGAGAACAACTCCATTTGGCTCACTAACTTCACACACCATCAGGCTTCCAAGCAGCTCTCAAGAAAACTCAGTTTTCACACTCTATGCTTAGTGCCCTTTGAGTACCTAGGACTGAAATGAAGCTTGGTGAGCATCCCACACAAACGAATGCTCCACATGCGGGTTTCACATGCCACCAACTCCACATTCACAGGCAACTTCAGCGCCACAGCTGTTTTCAGATTGCCCTCAATGCAAAGGCACTAGACGCAAATATTGGTGTGAGAGCTAATTCAATCAAGGAAACACTGCATGTTGGTGAAGGGCATATTGAAGAAGGATCAGCCGAGTGGTTCTTGTGGGAGAACAACTCCATTTGGCTCACTAACTTCACACACCATCAGGCTTCCAAGCAGCTCTCAAGGAAACTCAGTTTTCACACTCTATGCTTAGTGCCCTTTGAGTGCCTAGGACTGAAATGAAGCTTGGTGAGCATCCCACACAAATGAATGCTCCACAGGCGGGTTTCACATGCCACCAACTCCACATTCACAGGCAACTTCAGCGCCACAGCCGTTTTCGGATAGCCCTCAATGCAAAGGCTCTAGACGCAAATATTGGTGTGAGAGCTAATTCAATCAAGGAAACACTGCATGTTGGTGAAGGGCATATTGAAGAAGGATCAGCCGAGTGGTTCTTGTGGGAGAACAACTCCATTTGGCTCACTAACTTCACACACCATCAGGCTTCCAAGCAGCTCTCAAGGAAACTCAGTTTTCACACTCTATGCTTAGTGCCCTTTGAGTGCCTTCGACTGAAATGAAGCTTGGTGAGCATCCCACACAAATGAATGCTCCACAGGCGGGTTTCACATGCCACCAACTCCACATTCACAGGCAACTTCAGCGCCACAGCCGTTTTCAGATAGCCCGCAATGCAAAGGCTCTAGACGCAAATATTGGTGTGAGAGCTAATTCAATCAAGGAAACACTGCATGTTGGTGAAGGGCATATTGAAGAAGGATCAGCCGAGTGGTTCTTGTGGGAGAACAATTCCATTAGGCTCACTAACCTCACACACCATCAGGCTTCCAAGCAGCTCTCAAGGAAACTCAGTTTTCCCACTCTATGCTTAGTGCCCTTTGAGTGCATTATCTAGGAATGAACCTGGTAGAGCATCCCACACAAACGAATGCTGCACATGTGGGTTTCACATGCCACCAACTCCACATTCACAGGCAACTTCAGCGCCACAGCCGTTTTCAGATAGCCCTCAATGCAAAGGCTCTAGACGCAAATATTGGTGTGAGAGCTAATTCAATCAAGGAAACACTGCATGTTGGTGAAGGGCATATTGAAGAAGAATCAGCCGAGTGGTTCTTGTGGGAGAACAACTCCATGTGGCTCACTAACTTCACACACCATCAGGCTTCCAAGCAGCTCTCAAGGAAACTCAGTTTTCACACTCTGTGCTTAGTGCCCTTTGAGTGCCTAGGACTGAAATGAAGCTTGGTGAGTATCCCACACAAACGAATGCTCCACATGCGGGTTTCACATGCCACCAACTCCACATTCTCAGGCAACTTCAGCGCCACAGCCGTTTTCAGATAGCCCTCAATGCAAAGGCTCTAGACGCAAATATTGGTGTGAGAGCTAATTCAATCAAGGAAACACTGCATGTTGGTGAAGGGCATATTGAAGAAGGATCAGCCGAGTGGTTCTTGTGGAGAACAACTCCATTTGGCTCACTAACTTCACACACCATCAGGCTTCCAAGCAGCTCTCCAGAAAACTCAGTTTTCACACTCTATGCTTAGTGCCTTTGAGTGCATTATCTAGAAATAAACTTGGTAGAGCATCCCACACAAACGAATGCTCCACATGCGGGTTTCACATGCCCGCAACTCCACATTCTCAGGCAACTTCACCGCCACAGCCGTTTTCAGATAGCCCTCAATGCAAAGGCTCTAGACGCAAATATTGGTGTGAGAGCTAATTCAATCAAGGAAACACTGCATGTTGGTGAAGGGCATATTGAAGAAGGATCAGCCGAGTGGTTCTTGTGGGAGAACAATTCCATTTGGCTCACTAACCTCACACACCATCAGGCTTCCAAGCAGCTCTCAAGGAAACTCAGTTTTCACACTCTATGCTTAGTGCCCTTGAGTGCATTATCTAGGAATGAACCTGGTAGAGCATCCCACACAAACGAATGCTCCACATGCGGGTTTCACATGCCACCAACTCCACATTCTCAGGGAACTTCAGCGCCACAGCCGTTTTCAGATAGACCTCAATGCAAAGGCTCTAGACGCAAATATTGGTGTGAGAGCTAATTCAATCAAGGAAACACTGCATGTTGGTGAAGGGCATATTGAAGAAGGATCAGCCGAGTGGTTCTTGTGGGAGAACAACTCCATTTGGCTCACTAACTTCACACACCATCAGGCTTCCAAGCAGCTCTCCAGAAAACTCAGTTTTCACACTCTATGCTTAGTGCCTTTGAGTGCATTATCTAGAAATAAACCTGTTAGAGCATCCCACACAAACGAATGCTCCACATGCGGGTTTCACATGCCCGCAACTCCACATTCTCAGGCAACTTCAGCGCCACAGCCGTTTTCAGATAGCCCTCAATGTAAAGGCTCTAGACGCAAATATTGGTGTGAGAGCTAATTCAATCAAGGAAACACTGCATGTTGGTGAAGGGCATATTGAAGAAGGATCAGCCGAGTGGTTCTTGTGGGAGAACAACTCCATGTGGCTCACTAACTTCACACACCATCAGGCTTCCAAGCAGCTCTCAAGGAAACTCAGTTTTCACACTGTATGCTTAGTGCCCTTTGAGTGCCTAGGACTGAAATGAAACTTGGTGAGTATCCCACACAAACGAATGCTCCACATGCGGGTTTCACATGCCACCAACTCCGCATTCTCAGGCAACTTCAGCGCCACAGCCGTTTTCAGATAGCCCTCAATGCAAAGGCTCAGGACGCATAGATTGGTGTGAGAGCTAATTCAATCAAGGAAACACTGCATGTTGGTGAAGGGCATATTGAAGAAGGATCAGCCGAGTGGTTCTTGTGGGAGAACAACTCCATTTGGCTCACTAACCTCACACACCATCAGGCTTCCAAGCAGCTCTCAAGGAAACTCAGTTTTCACACTCTATGCTTAGTGCCCTTTGAGTGCCTAGGACTGAAATGAACCTGGTTGAGCATCCCACACAAACGAATGCTCCACATGCGGGTTTCACATGCCACCTACTCCACATTCACAGGCAACTTCAGCGCCACAGCCGTTTTCAGATAGCCCTCAATGCAAGGGCTCTAGACGCAAATATTGGTGTGAGAGCTAATTCAATCAAGGAAACACTGCATGTTGGTGAATCGCATATTGAAGAAGGATCAGCCGAGTGGTTCTTGTGGGAGAACAACTCCATTTGGCTCACTAACTTCACACACCATCAGGCTTATAAGCTGCTCTCCAGGAAACTCAGTTTTCACACTCTATGCTTAGTGCCCTTTGAGTGCCTAGGACTCTCATGAGCTTGGTAGAGCATCCCACACAAACGAATGCTCCACATGCGGGTTTCACATGCCACCAACTCCACATTCACAGGCAACTTCAGCGCCACAGCCGTTTTCAGATAGCCCTCAATGCAAAGGCTCTAGACGCAAATATTGATGTGAGAGCTAATTCAATCAAGGAAACACTACATGTTGGTGAAGGGCATATTGAAGAAGGATCAGCCGAGTGGTTCTTGTGGGAGAACAACTCCATTTGGCTCACTAACTTCACACACCATCAGGCTTCCAAGCAGCTGTCAAGGAAACTCAGTTTTCACACTCTATGCTTAGTGCCCTCTGAGTGCATTATCTAGAAATGAACCTGGTAGAGCATCCCACACAAAGGAATGCTCCACATGCGGGTTTCACATGCCACCAACTCCACATTCTCAGGCAACTTCAGCGCCACAGCCGTTTTCAGATAGCCCTCAATGCAAAGGCTCTAGACGCAAATATTGGTGTGAGAGCTAATTCAATCAAGGAAACACTGCATGTTGGTGAAGGGCATATTGAAGAAGGATCCGCTGAGTGGTTCTTGTGGGAGAACAACTCCATTTGGCTCACTAACTTCACACACCATCAGGCTTCCAAGCAGCTCTCAAGGAAACTCAGTTTTCACACTCTATGCTTAGTGCCCTTTGAGTGCCTAGGACTGAAATGAAGCTTGGTGAGCATCCCACAAAAACGAATGCTCCACATGCGGGTTTCACATGCCACCAACTCCACATTCACAGGCAACTTCAGCGCCACAGCCATTTTTAGATAGCCCTCAATGCAAAGGCTCTAGATGCAAATATTGGTGTGAGAGGTAATTCAATCAAGGAAACACTGCATGTTGGTGAAGGGCATATTGAAGAAGGATCAGCCGAGTGGTTCTTGTGGGAGAACAATTCCATTTGGCTCACTAACCTCACAGACCGTCAGGCTTCCAAGCAGCTCTCAAGGAAACTCAGTTTTCACACTCTATGCTTAGTGCCCTTTGAGTGCCTAGGACTCTCATGAGCTTGGTAGAGCATCCCACACAAACGAATGCTCCACATGCGGGTTTCACATGCCACCAACTCCACATTCACAGGCAACTTCAGCGCCACAGCCGTTTTCAGATAGCCCTCAATGCAAAGGCTCTAGACGCAAATATTGATGTGAGAGCTAATTCAATCAAGGAAACACTGCATGTTGGTGAAGGGCATATTGAAGAAGGATCAGCCGAGTGGTTCTTGTGGGAGAACAACTCCATTTGGCTCACTAACTTCACACACCATCAGGCTTCCAAGCAGCTCTCAAGAAAACTCAGTTTTCACACTCTATGCTAAGTGCTCTTTGAGTACCTAGGACTGAAATGAAGATTTCTGAGCATCCCACACAAACGAATGCTCCACATGCGGGTTTCACATGCCACCAACTCCACATTCTCAGGCAACTTCAGCGCCACAACTGTTTTCAGATAGCCCTCAATTCAAAGGCTCTAAACGCAAATATTGGTGTGAGAGCTAATTCAATCAAGGAAACACTGCATGTTGGTGAAGGGCATATTGAAGAAGGATCAGCCGAGTGGTTCTTGTGGGAGAACAACTGCATTTGGCTCACTAACTTCACACACCATCAGGCTTCCAAGCAGCTCTCAAGGAAACTCAGTTTTCACAATCTATGCTTATTGCCCTTTGAGTGCATTATCTAGGAATGAACCTGTTAGAGCATCCCACACAAACGATTGCTGCACATGCGGGTTTCACATGCCACCAACTCCACATTCACAGGCAACTTCAGCGCCACAGCCGTTTTCAGATAGCCCTCAATTCAAAGGCTCTAGATGCAAATATTGATGTGAGAGCTAATTCAATCAAGAAAACACTGCATGTTGGTGAAGGGCATATTGAAGAAGGATCAGCCGAGTGGTTCTTGTGGGAGAACAACTCCATTTGGCTCACTAACTTCACACACCATCAGGCTTCCAAGCAGCTGTCAAGGAAACTCAGTTTTCACACTCTATGCTTAGTGCCCTCTGAGTGCATTATCTAGAAATGAACCTGGTAGAGCATCCCACACAAAGGAATGCTCCACATGCGGGTTTCACATGCCACCAACTCCACATTCTCAGGCAACTTCAGCGCCACAGCCGTTTTCAGATAGCCCTCAATGTAAAGGCTCTAGACGCAAGTTTGGTTTGAGATCTACATTAATCAAGGAAACACTGCATGTTGGTGAAGGGCATATTGAAGAAGGATCAGCCGAGTGGTTCTTGTGGGAGAACAACTCCATTTGGCTCACTAACTTCACACACCATCAGGCTTCCAAGCAGCTCTCAAGGAAACTCAGTTTTCACACTCTATGCTTAGTGACCTTTGAGTGCCTAGGACTGAAATGAAACTTGGTGACCATCCCACACAAACGAATGCTCCACATGCGGGTTTCACATGCCACCAATTCCACATTCTCAGGCAACTTCAGCGCCACAGCCGTTTTCAGATAGCCCTCAATGCCAAGGCTCTAGACGCAAATATTGGTGTGAGAGCTAATTCAATCAAGGAAACACTGCATGTTGGTGAAGGGCATATTGAAGAAGGATCCGCTGAGTGGTTCTTGTGGGGAGAACAACTCCATTTGGCTCACTAACTTCACACACCATCAGGCTTCCAAGCAGCTCTCAAGGAAACTCAGTTTTCACACTCTATGCTTAGTGCCCTTTGAGTGCCTTCGACTGAAATGAAGCTTGGTGAGCATCCCACAAAAATGAATGCTCCACAGGCGGGTTTCACATGCCACCAACTCCACATTCTCAGGCAACTTCAGCGCCACAGCCGTTTTCAGATAGCCCTCAATGCAAAGGCTCTAGATGCAAATATTGGTGTGAGAGCTAATTCAATCAAGGAAACACTGCATGTTGGTGAAGGGCATATTGAAGAAGGATCAGCCGAGTGGTTCTTGTGGAGAACAATTCCATTTGGCTCACTAACCTCACAGACCGTCAGGCTTCCAAGCAGCTCTCAAGGAAACTCAGTTTTCACACTCTATGCTTAGTGCCCTTTGAGTGCATTATCTAGGAATGAACCTGGTAGAGCATCCCACACAAACGAATGCTCCACATGCGGGTTGCACATGCCACCAACTCCACATTCACAGGCAACTTCAGCGCCACAGCCGTTTTCAGAGAGCCCTCAATGCAAAGGCTCTAGACGCAAATATTGATGTGAGAGCTAATTCAATCAGAGGAAACACTGCATGTTGGTGAAGGGCATATTGAAAAAGAAGGATCAGCCGAGTGGTTCTTGTTGGAGAACAACTCCATTTGGCTCACTAACTTCACACACCATCAGGCTTCCAAGCAGCTCTCCAGAAAACTCAGTTTTCACACTCTATCCTTAGTGCCCTTTGAGTGCCTAGGACTGAAATGAAGCTTGGTGAGCATCCCACACAAACGAATGCTCCACAGGCCGGTTTCACATGCCATCAACTCCACATTCTCAGGCAACTTCAGCGCCACAGCCGTTTTCAGATAGCCCTCAATGTAAAGGCTCTAGACGCAAATATTGGTGTGAGAGCTAATTCAATCAAGGAAACACTGCATGTTGGTGAAGGGCATATTGAAGAAGGATCAGCCGAGTGGTTCTTGTGGGAGAACAACTCCATTTGGCTCACTAACTTCACACACCATCAGGCTTCCAAGCAGCTCTCAAGGAAACTCAGTTTTCACACTCAATGCTTAGTGCCCTTTGAGTGCATTATCTAGGAATGAACCTGTTAGAGCATCCCACACAAACGATTGCTGCACATGCGGGTTTCACATGCCACCAACTCCACATTCACAGGCAACTTCAGCGCCACAGCCATTTTCAGATAGCCCTCAATTCAAAGGCTCTAGACGCAAATATTGGTGTGAGAGCTAATTCAATCAAGGAAACACTGCATGTTGGTGAAGGGCATATTGAAGAAGGATCAGCCGAGTGGTTCTTGTGGGAGAACAACTCCATTTGGCTCACTAACTTCACACACCATCAGGATTCCAAGCAGCTCTCAAGGAAACTCAGTTTTCACACTCTATGCTTAGTGCCCTTTGAGTGCCTAGGACTGAAATGAAACTTGGTGAGCATCCCACACAAATGATTGCTCCACATGCGGGTGTCACATGCGCCAACTCCACATTCTCAGGCAACTTCAGCGCCACAGCCGTTTTCAGATAGCCCTCAATGCAAAGGCTCTAGACGCAAATATTGGTGTGAGAGCTAATTCAATCAAGGAAACACTGCATGTTGGTGAAGGGCATATTGAAGAAGGATCAGCCGAGTGGTTCTTGTGGGAGAACAACTCCATTTGGCTCACTAACTTCACACACCATGAGGCTTCCAAGCAGCTCTCAAGGAAACTCAGTTTTCACACTCTATGCTTAGTGCCCTTTGAGTGCCTTCGACTGAAATGAAACTTGGTGACCATCCCACACAAACGAATGCTCCACATGCGGGTTTCACATGCCACCAATTCCACATTCTCAGGCAACTTCAGCGCCACAGCCGTTTTCAGATAGCCCTCAATGCAAAGGCTCTAGACGCAAATATTGGTGTGAGAGCTAATTCAATCAAGGAAACACTGCATGTTGGTGAAGGGCATATTGAAGAAGGATCCGCTGAGTGGTTCTTGTGGGAGAACAACTCCATTTGGCTCACTAACTTCACACACCATCAGGCTTCCAAGCAGCTCTCAAGGAAACTCAGTTTTCACACTCTATGCTTAGTGCCCTTTGAGTGCCTTCGACTGAAATGAAGCTTGGTGAGCATCCCACACAAACGAATGCTCCACATGCGGGTTTCACATGCCACCAACTCCACATTCACAGGCAACTTCAGCGCACAGCCGTTTTCAGATAGCCCTCAATGCAAAGGCTCTAGATGCAAATATTGGTGTGAGAGCTAATTCAATCAAGGAAACACTGCATGTTGGTGAAGGGCATATTGAAGAAGGATCAGCCGAGTGGTTCTTGTGGGAGAACAATTCCATTTGGCTCACTAACCTCACAGACCGTCAGGCTTCCAAGCAGCTCTCAAGGAAACTCAGTTTTCACACTCTATGCTTAGTGCCCTTTGAGTGCCTAGGACTGAAATGAAACTTGGTGAGCATCCCACACAAATGATTGCTCCACATGCGGGTGTCACATGCCACCAACTCCACATTCTCAGGCAACTTCAGCGCCACAGCCGTTTTCAGATAGCCCTCAATGCAAAGGCTCTAGACGCAAATATTGGTGTGAGAGCTAATTCAATCAAGGAAACACTGCATGTTGGTGAAGGGCATATTGAAGAAGGATCAGCCGAGTGGTTCTTGTTGGAGAACAACTCCATTTGGCTCACTAACTTCACACACCATCAGGCTTCCAAGCAGCTCTCAAAGAAACTCAGTTTTCACACTCTATGCTTAGTGCCCTTTGAGTGCATTATCTAGGAATGAACCTGTTAGAGCATCCCACACAAACGATTGCTGCACATGCGGGTTTCACATGCCACCAACTCCACATTCACAGGCAACTTCAGCGCCACAGCCGTTTTCAGATAGCCCTCAATTCAAAGGCTCTAGACGCAAATATTGATGTGAGAGCTAATTCAATCAAGGAAACACTGCATGTTGGTGAAGGGCATATTGAAGAAGGATCAGCCGAGTGGTTCTTGTGGGAGAACAACTCCATTTGGCTCACTAACTTCACACACCATCAGGCTTCCAAGCAGCTCTCAAGAAAACTCAGTTTTCACACTCTATGCTTAGTGCCCTTTGAGTACCTAGGACTGAAATGAAGCTTGGTGAGCATCCCACACAAACGAATGCTCCACATGCGGGTTTCACATGCCACCAACTCCACATTCACAGGCAACTTCAGCGCCACAGCTGTTTTCAGATTGCCCTCAATGCAAAGGCACTAGACGCAAATATTGGTGTGAGAGCTAATTCAATCAAGGAAACACTGCATGTTGGTGAAGGGCATATTGAAGAAGGATCAGCCGAGTGGTTCTTGTGGGAGAACAACTCCATTTGGTTCACTAACTTCACACACCATCAGGCTTCCAAGCAGCTCTCAAGGAAACTCAGTTTTCACACTCTATGCTTAGTGCCCTTTGAGTGCCTAGGACTGAAATGAAGCTTGGTGAGCATCCCACACAAATGAATGCTCCACAGGCGGGTTTCACATGCCACCAACTCCACATTCACAGGCAACTTCAGCGCCACAGCCGTTTTCGGATAGCCCTCAATGCAAAGGCTCTAGACGCAAATATTGGTGTGAGAGCTAATTCAATCAAGGAAACACTGCATGTTGGTGAAGGGCATATTGAAGAAGGATCAGCCGAGTGGTTCTTGTGGGAGAACAACTCCATGTGGTTCACTAACTTCACACACCATCAGGCTTCCAAGCAGCTCTCAAGGAAACTCAGTTTTCACACTCTATGCTTAGTGCCCTTTGAGTGCCTAGGACTGAAATGAAACTTGGTGAGCATCCCACACAAATGATTGCTCCACATGCGGGTGTCACATGCCGCCAACTCCACATTCTCAGGCAACTTCAGCGCCACAGCCGTTTTCAGATAGCCCGCAATGCAAAGGCTCTAGACGCAAATATTGGTGTGAGAGCTAATTCAATCAAGGAAACACTGCATGTTGGTGAAGGGCATATTGAAGAAGGATCAGCCGAGTGGTTCTTGTGGGAGGACAACTCCATTTGGCTCACTAACTTCACACACCATCAGGCTTCCAAGCAGCTCTCAAGGAAACTCAGTTTTCACACTCTATGCTTAGTGCCCTTTGAGTGCATTATCTAGGAATAAACCTGGTAGAGCATTCCACACAAAGGAATGCTCCACATGCGGGTTTCACATGCCACCAACTCCACATTCACAGGCAACTTCAGCGCCACAGCCGTTTTCAGATAGCCCTCAATGTAAAGGCTCTAGACGCAAATATTGGTGTGAGAGCTAATTCAATCAAGGAAACACTGCATGTTGGTGAAGGGCATATTGAAGAAGGATCAGCCGAGTGGTTCTTGTGGGAGAACAACTCCATGTGGCTCACTAACTTCACACACCATCTGGCTTCCAAGCAGCTCTCAAGGAAACTCAGTTTTCACACTGTATGTTTAGTGCCCTTTCAGTGCCTTGAACTGAAATGAAACTTGGTGAGCATCCCACACAAACGAATGCTCCACATGCGGGTTTCACATGCCACCTACTCCACATTCTCAGGCAACTTCAGCGCCACAGCCGTTTTCAGATAGCCCTCAATGCAAAGGCACTAGACGCAAATATTGGTGTGAGAGCTAATTCAATCAAGGAAACACTGCATGTTGGTGAAGGGCATATTGAAGAAGGATCAGCCGAGTGGTTCTTGTGGGAGAACAACTCCATTTGGCTCACTAACTTCACACACCATCAGGCTTCCAAGCAGCTCTCAAGGAAACTCAGTTTTCACACTCTATGCTTAGTGCCCTTTGAGTGCATTATCTAGGAATGAACCTGGTAGAGCATCCCACACAAACGAATTCTCCACATGCGGGTTTCACATGCCACCAACATCACATTCACAGGCAACTTCAGCGCCACAGCCGTTTTCAGAGAGCCCTCAATGCAAAGGCTCTAGACGCAAATATTGGTGTGAGAGCTAATTCAATCAAGGAAACACTGCATGTTGGTGAAGGGCATATTGAAGAAGGATCAGCCGAGTGGTTCTTGTGGGAGAACAACTCCATTTGGCTCACTAACTTCACACACCATCAGGCTTCCAAGCAGCTATCAAGGAAACTCAGTTTTCACACTCTATGCTTAGTGCCCTTTGAGTGCCTTCGACTGAAATGAACCTTGGTGAGCATCCACACAAACGAATGCTCCACATGCGGGTTTCACATGCCACCAACTCCACATTCTCAGGCAACTTCAGCGCCACAGCCGTTTTCAGATAGCCCTCAATGCAAAGGCTCTAGACGCAAATATTGGTGTGAGAGCTAATTCAATCAAGGAAACACTGCATGTTGGTGAAGGGCATATTGAAGAAGGATCAGCCGAGTGGTTCTTGTGGGAGAACAACTCCATTTGGCTCACTAACTTCACACACCATGAGGCTTCCAAGCAGCTCTCAAGGAAACTCAGTTTTCACACTCTATGCTTAGTGACCTTTGAGTGCCTTCGACTGAAATGAAACTTGGTGACCATCCCACACAAACGAATGCTCCACATGCGGGTTTCACATGCCACCAATTCCACATTCTCAGGCAACTTCAGCGCCACAGCCGTTTTCAGATAGCCCTCAATGCAAAGGCTCTAGACGCAAATATTGGTGTGAGAGCTAATTCAATCAAGGAAACACTGCATGTTGGTGAAGGGCATATTGAAGAAGGATCCGCTGAGTGGTTCTTGTGGGAGAACAACTCCATTTGGCTCACTAACTTCACACACCATCAGGCTTCCAAGCAGCTCTCAAGGAAACTCAGTTTTCACACTCTATGCTTAGTGCCCTTTGAGTGCCTTCGACTGAAATGAAGCTTGGTGAGCATCCCACACAAACGAATGCTCCACATGCGGGTTTCACATGCCACCAACTCCACATTCACAGGCAACTTCAGCGCCACAGCCGTTTTCAGATAGCCCTCAATGCAAAGGCTCTAGATGCAAATATTGGTGTGAGAGCTAATTCAATCAAGGAAACACTGCATGTTGGTGAAGGGCATATTGAAGAAGGATCAGCCGAGTGGTTCTTGTGGGAGAACAATTCCATTTGGCTCACTAACCTCACAGACCGTCAGGCTTCCAAGCAGCTCTCAAGGAAACTCAGTTTTCACACTCTATGCTTAGTGCCCTTTGAGTGCCTAGGACTGAAATGAAACTTGGTGAGCATCCCACACAAATGATTGCTCCACATGCGGGTGTCACATGCCACCAACTCCACATTCTCAGGCAACTTCAGCGCCACAGCCGTTTTCAGATAGCCCTCAATGCAAAGGCTCTAGACGCAAATATTGGTGTGAGAGCTAATTCAATCAAGGAAACACTGCATGTTGGTGAAGGGCATATTGAAGAAGGATCAGCCGAGTGGTTCTTGTTGGAGAACAACTCCATTTGGCTCACTAACTTCACACACCATCAGGCTTCCAAGCAGCTCTCAAAGAAACTCAGTTTTCACACTCTATGCTTAGTGCCCTCTGAGTGCATTATCTAGGAATGAACCTGTTAGAGCATCCCACACAAACGATTGCTGCACATGCGGGTTTCACATGCCACCAACTCCACATTCACAGGCAACTTCAGCGCCACAGCCGTTTTCAGATAGCCCTCAATTCAAAGGCTCTAGACGCAAATATTGATGTGAGAGCTAATTCAATCAAGAAAACACTGCATGTTGGTGAAGGGCATATTGAAGAAGGATCAGCCGAGTGGTTCTTGTGGGAGAACAACTCCATTTGGCTCACTAACTTCACACACCATCAGGCTTCCAAGCAGCTCTCAAGAAAACTCAGTTTTCACACTCTATGCTTAGTGCCCTTTGAGTACCTAGGACTGAAATGAAGCTTGGTGAGCATCCCACACAAACGAATGCTCCACATGCGGGTTTCACATGCCACCAACTCCACATTCACAGGCAACTTCAGCGCCACAGCTGTTTTCAGATAGCCCTCAATGCAAAGGCACTAGACGCAAATATTGGTGTGAGAGCTAATTCAATCAAGGAAACACTGCATGTTGGTGAAGGGCATATTGAAGAAGGATCAGCCGAGTGGTTCTTGTGGGAGAACAACTCCATTTGGCTCACTAACTTCACACACCATCAGGCTTCCAAGCAGCTCTCAAGGAAACTCAGTTTTCACACTCTATGCTTAGTGCCCTTTGAGTGCCTAGGACTGAAATGAAGCTTGGTGAGCATCCCACACAAATGAATGCTCCACAGGCGGGTTTCACATGCCACCAACTCCACATTCACAGGCAACTTCAGCGCCACAGCCGTTTTCGGATAGCCCTCAATGCAAAGGCTCTAGACGCAAATATTGGTGTGAGAGCTAATTCAATCAAGGAAACACTGCATGTTGGTGAAGGGCATATTGAAGAAGGATCAGCCGAGTGGTTCTTGTGGGAGAACAACTCCATTTGGTTCACTAACTTCACACACCATCAGGCTTCCAAGCAGCTCTCAAGGAAACTCAGTTTTCACACTCTATGCTTAGTGCCCTTTGAGTGCCTAGGACTGAAATGAAACTTGGTGAGCATCCCACACAAATGATTGCTCCACATGCGGGTGTCACATGCAGCCAACTCCACATTCTCAGGCAACTTCAGCGCCACAGCCGTTTTCAGATAGCCCGCAATGCAAAGGCTCTAGACGAAAATATTGGTGTGAGAGCTAATTCAATCAAGGAAACACTGCATGTTGGTGAAGGGCATATTGAAGAAGGATCAGCCGAGTGGTTCTTGTGGGAGGACAACTCCATTTGGCTCACTAACTTCACACACCATCAGGCTTCCAAGCAGCTCTCAAGGAAACTCAGTTTTCACACTCTATGCTTAGTGCCCTTAAGTGCCTGTGCATTATGCATTATCTAGGAATAAACCTGGTAGAGCATTCCACACAAAGGAATGCTCCACATGCGGGTTTCACATGCCACCAACTCCACATTCACAGGCAACTTCAGCGCCACAGCCGTTTTCAGATAGCCCTCAATGTAAAGGCTCTAGACGCAAATATTGGTGTGAGAGCTAATTCAATCAAGGAAACACTGCATGTTGGTGAAGGGCATATTGAAGAAGGATCAGCCGAGTGGTTCTTGTGGGAGAACAACTCCATGTGGCTCACTAACTTCACACACCATCTGGCTTCCAAGCAGCTCTCAAGGAAACTCAGTTTTCACACTGTATGTTTAGTGCCCTTTCAGTGCCTTGAACTGAAATGAAACTTGGTGAGCATCCCACACAAACGAATGCTCCACATGCGGGTTTCACATGCCACCTACTCCACATTCTCAGGCAACTTCAGCGCCACAGCCGTTTTCAGATAGCCCTCAATGCAAAGGCACTAGACGCAAATATTGGTGTGAGAGCTAATTCAATCAAGGAAAACACTGCATGTTGGTGAAGGGCATATTGAAGAAGGATCAGCCGAGTGGTTCTTGTGGGAGAACAACTCCATTTGGCTCACTAACTTCACACACCATCAGGCTTCCAAGCAGCTCTCAAGGAAACTCAGTTTTCACACTCTATGCTTAGTGCCCTTTGAGTGCATTATCTAGGAATGAACCTGGTAGAGCATCCCACACAAACGAATTCTCCACATGCGGGTTTCACATGCCACCAACACCACATTCACAGGCAACTTCAGCGCCACAGCCGTTTTCAGATAGCCCTCAATGCAAAGGCTCTAGACGCAAATATTGGTGTGAGAGCTAATTCAATCAAGGAAACACTGCATGTTGGTGAAGGGCATATTGAAGAAGGATCAGCCGAGTGGTTCTTGTGGGAGAACAACTCCATTTGGCTCACTAACTTCACACACCATCAGGCTTCCAAGCAGCTATCAAGGAAACTCAGTTTTCACACTCTATGCTTAGTGCCCTTTGAGTGCCTTCGACTGAAATGAACCTTGGTGAGCATCCCACACAAACGAATGCTCCACATGCGGGTTTCACATGCCACCAACTCCACATTCTCAGGCAAATTCAGCGCCACAGCCGTTTTCAGATAGCCCTCAATGCAAAGGATCTAGACGCAAATATTGGTGTGAGAGCTAATTCAATCAAGGAAACACTGCATGTTGGTGAAGGGCATATTGAAGAAGGATCAGCCGAGTGGTTCTTGTGGGAGAACAACTCCATTTGGCTCACTAACTTCACACACCATCAGGCTTCCAAGCAGCTCTCAAGGAAACTCAGTTTTCACACTCTATGCTTAGTGCCCTTTGAGTGCATTATCTAGGAATAAACCTGGTAGAGCATCCCCACACAAACGAATGCTCCACATGCGGGTTTCACATGCCACCAACTCCACATTCTCAGGCAACTTCAGCGCCACAGCCGTTTTCAGATAGCCCTCAATGTAAAGGTTCTAGACGCAAGTTTTGGTGTGAGATTTACATCAATCAAGGAAACATTGCATGTTGGTGAAGGGCATATTGAAGAAGGATCAGCCGAGTGGTTCTTGTGGGAGAACAACTCCATTTGGCTCACTAACTTCACACACCATCAGGCTTCCAAGCAGCTCTCAAGGAAACTCAGTTTTCACACTCTATGCTTAGTGCCCTTTGAGTGCCTAGGACTGAAATGAAGCTTGGTGAGCATCCCACACAAATGAATGCTCCACAGGCGGGTTTCACATGCCACCAACTCCACATTCACAGGCAACTTCAGCGCCACAGCCGTTTTCGGATAGCCCTCAATGCAAAGGCTCTAGACGCAAATATTGGTGTGAGAGCTAATTCAATCAAGGAAACACTGCATGTTGGTGAAGGGCATATTGAAGAAGGATCAGCCGAGTGGTTCTTGTGGGAGAACAACTCCATTTGGTTCACTAACTTCACACACCATCAGGCTTCCAAGCAGCTCTCAAGGAAAACTCAGTTTTCACACTCTATGCTTAGTGCCCTTTGAGTGCCTAGGACTGAAATGAAACTTGGTGAGCATCCCACACAAATGATTGCTCCACATGCGGGTGTCACATGCCGCCAACTCCACATTCTCAGGGCAACTTCAGCGCCACAGCCGCTTTCAGATAGCCCTCAATGCAAAGGCTCTAGACGCAAATATTGGTGTGAGAGCTAATTCAATCAAGGAAACACTTCATGTTGGTGAAGGGCATATTGAAGAAGGATCAGCCGAGTGGTTCTTGTGGGAGAACAACTCCATTTGGCTCACTAACTTCACACACCATCAGGCTTCCAAGCAGCTCTCAAGGAAACTCAGTTTTTCACACTCTATGCTTAGTGCCCTTTGAGTGCATTATCTAGGAATAAACCTGGTAGAGCATTCCACACAAAGGAATGCTCCACATGCGGGTTTCACATGCCACCAACTCCACATTCACAGGCAACTTCAGCGCCACAGCCGTTTTCAGATAGCCCTCAATGCAAAGGCACTAGACGCAAATATTGGTGTGAGAGCTAATTCAATCAAGGAAACACTGCATGTTGGTGAAGGGCATATTGAAGAAGGATCAGCCGAGTGGTTCTTGTGGGAGAACAACTCCATTTGGCTCACTAACTTCACACACCATCAGGCTTCCAAGCAGCTCTCAAGGAAACTCAGTTTTCACCCTCTATGCTTAGTGCCCTTTGAGTGCATTATCTAGGAATGAATCTGGTAGAGCATCCCACACAAACGAATGCTCCACATGCGGGTTTCACATGCCACCAACACCACATTCACAGGCAACTTCAGCGCCACAGCCGTTTTCAGAGAGCCCTCAATGCAAAGGCTCTAGACGCAAATATTGGTGTGAGAGCTAATTCAATCAAGGAAACACTGCATGTTGGTGAAGGGCATATTGAAGAAGGATCAGCCAAGTGGTTCTTGTGGGAGAACAACTCCATTTGGCTCACTAACTTCACACACCATCAGGCTTCCAAGCAGCTCTCCAGAAAACTCAGTTTTCACACTCTATGCTTAGTGCCCTTTGAGTTCCTAGGACTGAAATGAAACTTGGTGAGCATCAAACACAAACGAATGCTCCACATGCGGGTTTCACATGCCACCAACTCCACATTCACAGGCAACTTCAGCGCCACAACCCTTTTCAGATAGCCCTCAATGGAAAGGCTCTAGATGCAAATATTGGTGTGAGAGCTAATTCAATCAAGGAAACACTGCATGTTGGTGAAGGGCATATTGAAGAAGGATCAGCCGAGTGGTTCTTGTGGGAGAACAACTCCATTTGGCTCACTAACTTCACACACCATCAGGCTTCCAAGCAGCTCTCAAGGAAACTCAGTTTTCACACTCTTATGCTTAGTGCCCTTTGAGTGCATTATCTACGAATGAATCTGGTAGAGCATCAAACACAAACGAATGCTCCACATGCGGGTTTCACATGCCACCAACTCCACATTCACAGGCAACTTCAGCGCCACAGCCGTTTTCAGAGAGCCCTCAATGCAAAGGCTCTAGACGCAAATATTGGTGTGAGAGCTAATTCAATCAAGGAAACACTGCATGTTGGTGAAGGGCATATTGAAGAAGGATCAGCCGAGTGGTTCTTGTGGGAGAACAACTCCATTTGGCTCACTAACTTCACACACCATCAGGCTTCCAAGCAGCTCTCAAGGAAACTCAGTTTTCACACTCTATGCTTAGTGCCCTTTGAGTTCCTAGGACTGAAATGAAACTTGGTGAGCATCAAACACAAACGAATGCTCCACATGCGGGTTTCACATGCCACCAACTCCACATTCACAGGCAACTTCAGCGCCACAGCCCTTTTCAGATAGCCCTCAATGCAAAGGTTCTAGACGCAAATATTGGTGTGAGAGCTAATTCAATCAAGGAAACACTGCATGTTGGTGAAGGGCATATTGAAGAAGGATCAGCCGAGTGGTTCTTGTGGGAGAACAACTCCATTTGCCTCACTAACTTCACACACCATCAGGCTTCCAAGCAGCTCTCAAGGAAACTCAGTTTTCACACTCTATGCTTAGTGCCCTTTGAGTGCATTATCTACGAATGAATCTGGTAGAGCATCAAAACACAAACGAATGCTCCACATGCGGGTTTCACATGCCACCAACTCCACATTCACATGCAAATTCAGCGCCACAGCCGTTTTCAGATAGCCCTCAATTCAAAGGCTCTAGACGCAAATATTGGTGTGAGAGCTAATTCAATCAAGGAAACACTGCATGTTGGTGAAGGGCATATTGAAGAAGGATCAGCCGAGTGGTTCTTGTGGGAGAACAACTCCATTTGGCTCACTAACTTCACACACCATCAGGCTTCCAAGCAGCTCTCAAGGAAACTCAGTTTTCACACTCTATGCTTAGTGCCCTTTGAGTACCTAGGACTGAAATGAAGCTTGGTGAGCATCCCACACAAACGAATGCTCCACATGCGGGTTTCACATGCCACCAACTCCACATTCTCAGGCAACTTCAGCGCCACAGCTGTTTTCAGATAGCCCTCAATGTAAAGGCTCTAGACGCAAATATTGGTGTGAGAGCTAATTCAATCAAGGAAACACTGCATGTTGGTGAAGGGCATATTGAAGAAGGATCAGCCGAGTGGTTCTTGTGGGAGAACAACTCCATTTGGCTCACTAACTTCACACACCATCAGGCTTCCAAGCAGCTCTCAAGGAAACTCAGTTTTCACACTCTATGCTTAGTACCCTTTGAGTGCCTAGGACTGAAATGAAACTTGGTGAGCATCCCACACAAACGATTGCTGCACATGCGGGTTTCACATGCCACCAACTCCACATTCACAGGCAACTTCAGCGCCACAGCCGTTTTCAGATAGCCCTCAATGCAAAGGCTCTAGACGCAAATATTGGTGTGAGAGCTAATTCAATCAAGGAAACACTGCATGTTGGTGAAGGGCATATTGAAGAAGGATCAGCCGAGTGGTTCTTGTGGGAGAACAACTCCATTTGGCTCACTAACTTCACACACCATCAGGCTTCCAAGCAGCTCTCAAGGAAACTCAGTTTTCACACTCTATGCTTAGTGCCCTTTGAGTGCATTATCTAGGAATAAACCTGGTAGAGCATTCCACACAAAGGAATGCTCCACATGCGGGTTTCACATGCCACCAACTCCACATTCTCAGGCAACTTCATCGCCACAGCCGTTTTCAGATAGCCCTCAATGTAAAGGTTCTAGACGCAAGTTTTGGTGTGAGATTTACATCAATCAAGGAAACACTGCATGTTGGTGAAGGGCATATTGAAGAAGGATCAGCCGAGTGGTTCTTGTGGGAGAACAACTCCATTTGGCTCACTAACTTCACACACCATCAGGCTTCCAAGCAGCTCTCAAGGAAACTCAGTTTTCACACTCTATGCTTAGTGCCCTTTGAGTGCCTAGGACTGAAATGAAACTTGGTGAGCATCCCACACAAACGAATGCTCCACATGCGGGTTTCACATGCCACCAACTCCACATTCACAGGCAACTTCAGCGCCACAGCCGTTTTCAGATAGCCCTCAATTCAAAGGCTCTAGACGCAAATATTGATGTGAGAGCTAATTCAATCAAGAAAACACTGCATGTTGGTGAAGGGCATATTGAAGAAGGATCAGCCGAGTGGTTCTTGTGGGAGAACAACTCCATTTGGCTCACTAACTTCACACACCATCAGGCTTCCAAGCAGCTCTCAAGGAAACTCAGTTTTCACACTCTATGCTTAGTGCCCTTCAGTGCATTATCTAGAAATGAACCTGGTAGAGCATCCCACACAAACGAATGCTCCACATGCGGGTTTCACATACCACCAACTCCACATTCTCAGGCAACTTCAGCGCCACAGCCGTTTTCAGATAGCCCTCAATGTAAAGGCTCTAGACGCAAGTTTTGGTGTGAGATCTACATCAATCAAGGAAACACTGCATGTTGGTGAAGGGCATATTGAAGAAGGATCAGCCGAGTGGTTCTTGTGGGAGAACAACTGCATTTGGCTCACTAACTTCACACACCATCAGGCTTCCAAGCAGCTCTCAAGGAAACTCAGTTTTCACACTCTATGCTTAGTGCCCTTTGAGTGCCTAGGACTGAAATGAAACTTGGTGAGTATCCCACACAAACGAATGCTCCACATGCGGGTTTCACATGCCACCAACTCCACATTCTCAGGCAACTTCAGCGCCACAGCCGTTTTCAGATAGCCCTCAATGCAAAGGCTCTAGACGCAAATATTGGTGTGAGAGCTAATTCAATCAAGGAAACACTGCATGTTGGTGAAGGGCATATTGAAGAAGGATCCGCTGAGTGGTTCCTGTGGGAGAACAACTCCATTTGGCTCACTAACTTCACACACCATCAGGCTTCCAAGCAGCTCTCAAGGAAACTCAGTTTTCACACTCTATGCTTAGTGCCCTTTGAGTGCCTTCGACTGAAATGAAGCTTGGTGAGCATCCCACACAAACGATTGCTCCACATGCGGGTGTCACATGCCACCAACTCCACATTCTCAGGCAACTTCAGCGCCACAGCCGTTTTCAGATAGCCCTCAATGCAAATTCTCTAGACGCAAATATTGGTGTGAGAGCTAATTCAATCAAGGAAACACTGCATGTTGGTGAAGGGCATATTGAAGAAGGATCAGCCGAGTGGTTCTTGTGGGAGAACAACTCCATTTGGCTCACTAACATCACACACCATTCAGGCTTCCAAGCAGCTCTCAAGGAAACTCAGTTTTCACACTCTATGCTTAGTGCCCTTTGAGTGCATTATCTAGGAATGAACCTCGTAGAGCATCCCACACAAACGATTGCTGCACATGCGGGTTTCACATGCCACCAACTCCACATTCACAGGCAACTTCAGCGCCACAGCCGTTTTCAGATAGCCCTCAATTCAAAGGCTCTAGACGCAAATATTGATGTGAGAGCTAATTCAATCAAGAAAACACTGCATGTTGGTGAAGGGCATATTGAAGAAGGATCAGCCGAGTGGTTCTTGTGGGAGAACAACTCCATTTGGCTCACTAACTTCACACACCATCAGGCTTCCAAGCAGCTCTCAAGGAAACTCAGTTTTCACACTCTATGCTTAGTACCCTTTGAGTGCCTAGGACTGAAATGAAACTTGTGTGAGCATCCACACAAACGATTGCTGCACATGCGGGTTTCACATGCCACCAACTCCACATTCACAGGCAACTTCAGCGCCACAGCAGTTTTCAGATAGCCCTCAATGCAAAGGCTCTAGACGCAAATATTGGTGTGAGAGCTAATTCAATC